>NW_003298755.1:461864-494182 GCF_000151645.1 Tuber melanosporum
GTGCTTTTGGGGCAATTCACATCAATATCCCTCTAAGATAGGTTGTTGATTTTCTCACTTGTCCTCATGGCATGTGATTATTTCTCTGTTTAGGCTACAAGGTATATTTGAGGTACCTTATATGTAACCGGTACGGGTACTCGGTTATTGGTTTTGTTTTATGTTTTGTTTTAAGTATCGCTTTGATACTTGGTTTGTTTTAAGTATCGTTTGATACTTGGTTTTGTTTTATATTTTGTTTCAGGTATCGCTTTGATACTTGGTTTGTTTTAAGTATCGTTTGATACTTGGTTTTGTTTTATGTTTTGTTTTAAGTATCGCTTTGATACTTGGTTTTGTTTTATGTTTTGTTTTAAGTATCGCTTTGATACTTAAGAAGTTTTACCAAAGTGTATCGATTGATACCTTTGACTAGTTTCGTTCATGCTAGGCATGAACAGATTTGTGTATTTAAAGGCCGCCTGTTTCTACGATAGAAGAGGCAGACTTCGACAGACAGTATTTCAATATACTTGGTTGAACGGTTACTTCTTTGTTCCCCAGTACACCCTCGAAGCCTCCTTTAGTTCTCAGCTCTCGCCTCCTCTCTGGAAGAGCAGGCCACCTGCCAACTATCGTATCTATTACCGATAACGTGATTAGCACCTTGCGAACACGTTACATTTTTTTAACCTCAGCAAGTGGTTAAGAACCTGTCCCCGGATTTAGGCCTGATCAACCTATCGATATCCACCTCAGAACACTAGCGGAGAGAAGCGGCAGAATCATTGTACATTCGGCTTCATCTCAAACCCAAGATAGAGTCTTTAACGACCAGGAGTGGGAAACAAATCCCACGGCAAGACCTTACAAGGAAGAAACAACCCAGGCGCCCTGCTAAAGAGCTGGGCGATCCTGCAAACAAGGAAGATACACAACCTCCAGGAGAATTCCCTTCTACTCCAGCAAAAAAGCCTTCCTTTGAACCTCCAATCGACTCCGAATCCAGTAGCGAATCAGATATGGCTAGCACAGGAGGAGGACCCTCTGGAGGAGGGAAATCTCGGGCAAGGCCTGAAGAAGAGGAGGTACCTGCAACATTTGAACCCCTTAAGTTTAAACTCCACCTCCCAGCGAAGTTCACAGGAGAAGGAAAAGATCTCAAACCGGAAGCCTTTGAACGATGGGCTACAGAACTCTCACACTTCCTACTCTTACAAGGAAAGGATGTGGAAGACCCTACAACCGGACTTATCATTGGATCCTTTTACGAAGGAAAGGCAACCGACGCATACTACCAATGCTATAAGGATTTCGGCGGGAATGTAAGATTAAGAGGATCTACAGTTCTCGATTACCTGAAAGGACGATTCCAATCTTCTATAACCAACGACCTCCTATACAACAAATTCAACCAGCTCCAGCATGTTAACGGAACGCATGTCAAGCGAATCACCGATGTGGCTACGGACCTAATGATGTATAAGGACCGGATGGAGAGAGGAAGTATCTCCAAATACATCCTGAAGCGACGATTCTACGACACCATGCACCCTACCCTCCGGCGAGAAGTAGAACCACTCGAGGAAGATGGCGATGATATTGCAGTAATAATTGCAAGAGCAGAATGAAAGGACGCCATTCTCCATGAGACCAAGGCCTACAAAACACAGACATCCTCTAGTAGGAACAGCCAGCCACGACACAAAGTCTCCAGCAACTCTGAAGACGATATCCCACGAGTTTTCAAGCAGAAAACAAAATCCTCCAAAGAATCGCGACGGCAAAAAGGAGAATGTTTTGAATGTGGAAAAACAGGGCACATGGCAAAGAACTGTCCTACAAAGAAAGGAAAAGGAAAGGCAATTAAGCAAGAGGCGTCGGCCAACAATGTTGAAAGCGATAACGCCCAATCCAGTGAATATGAAGAGATCCATATCGGATATATCGATGTGGAATGCAACAGTGTTCGACCTCCGGCTACATTCAAAGCACACACCGCTCTGGAAGGTACTATCCTGATCAATGGCAAAGGGGCACGAGTCCTATTCAACACTGGCGTAATCGGAAGAGATATGATCAGTAATGCCTTTGTCTCTGTCCATGGACTCCCAACCCGAGACCTTAACCAACCCATACCAGTCAATATAGCAGTAAAGGGATCACGATCCACAAGCCATAAAACATGTTCTGCAACTATCCGACTGGGTTCTGCTATACTACCCCCCCAGCAAATGCTGATTGGAAATTTAGCCAAATACGATACCCTAATAGGCATGCCATTCCTGAACCACCACAAAGCTATAATCAGGTGTGGGGAAGCAACCATCGATTTCCCAGATCAGAAGGTCAGAGTCTCATGCAAGCCAACAAGCGGAGAATACCGAGCCGCAGTCTGTGAAGCAACTTCCCAAAAACTATTGGATGAATACTCTGATGTTTTCCCTGATCAAATACCAGAAGAACTACCGCCTATGAGAGAGGTGAACCACCACATCCGCATCCAAAACCCCTCCAATCTCAAGAACCAACCCACCTACTCTATTCCTGACGCATACAAAAGCCCACTTTGCGATTGGATCTACCAACAACAAAGAAGAGGAGTCATCTACCGGGCAGAAGCCCCAGGTGCCGCTCCTATGTTTGTTCAACCCAAAGCAGATGGCAAAAGAATCCGCCCCTTGGTTGATCTCAAACTACGGAATGAAAACACGGTTATGGACAGCTCCGCTATCCCAAACCAAACCCAGATCCTAAATGCAGTTGGACGGGCTAGATTCCGAAGTAAGATTGACCTAAGCGATGCCTACTTCCAAACAAGGTTAGATCCAGAAAGCGAACGCTACAACAGTTTCAAAACACCCTTCGGAAGTTTCATTAGCCGAGTTATGTTACAAGGTGATATGAATGCGCCCGCCACCTTTATGCGAATTATGGAAAACCTCCTAAGCAAATACCTCCACCATTTTGTTTGGGTCTACATTGATGATATTCTCATCTTCTCGAACACCGCAACAGAACACGCCTACCGTATAGGTTTGGTTTGTACCAAACTTAGGGAAGCTAAATTCTACGCTAGCAGAAACAAATCAATCCTGTTTGCCGACAAACTCGATATTCTAGGACATGTTATAGATGATGAAGGAATACATGCAGCCCCAGGAAAAATAGCCTGTTTAACGGAATGGTCGACACCCCGGAATCAAAAGGAACTCATGCGATTCCTAGGACTAGTCAACTATATTGCCCAGTTCCTACCACACTATGCCACTGTGACAGCGCCGCTCACAGACCTTACCAGTAATGCAGAATTTGTCTGGACCCACACTCATGACCAAGCCTTTACCAACATCATGGAATTGATTAAAAACGCCAACGTTATTTAACCTATCGACTATAGTAAACCAGAACCGATATAGCTGATTACTGATGCATCGGATGTTGGAGTTGGAGCATGGGTTGGGTAAGGGGCCTCCCATGAAACGGCGAGGCCGGCGGCATTACACAGCAGGAAGTTCACTAACTCACAGATGAACTATAGAACAACAGACAAGGAAGCCCTTGCTGTGATTGATGCTCTCGCCACTTTCAACCACCTCCTGATGGGCAATACCTTCACTATTGTTACCGACCACCAACCTCTCACTAATCTTAAAACAGAAAGGATACCAGGAAGAAGAAGAACGAGATGGATAGGCGAGATCAGCAAATACGATGCAAAAATCATCTATACCCCTGGAAGAATGAACTATTTAGCTGATGCGCTCTCCCGCCTATATGAGAATCAAGACATCGCAGACTCCCCTCTTGTTCATGACCACACAAGACAAAGCGAGGACAGCCCTGACGACACCTCCTATGAACAAGAACCACCGATGGCTACCGCCAGCTCTGCCGCTCCCTCCAATCCTTTCTCTTACACTATGTACAGTGCTGCCGGAACAGAACGAGTAAAGGACATTGATGAAGAATGGAAAGACAATTGCACGCTCCGCAGCACACCTCCTCATGAACTTGAACAAAGCAGACTCCACTGGTCCCACTGTTATCTCGACACCTGCCCTTTTCACCAGACTGAGATCAAGTTCGGCAACAGATACCAGCGACCGTACTATATGCCTGCTGACAATTCCAAAGACACCAGCTTCGACACCATAGAAGGAGCTGAAGAGATGATCAATGAAGATGAATTGACCCAACCTCCTCATGCCCTTAATCCTGTTCCAACACGATACCAAGGTCTTGAAGAACTCGAACAAGCAGCAGCCTACGTAGATGCAATATCCTATTTACAACCGCCACAGTCAGCCCCGCCATCCTCTCCTCCCATTATCGATTCACGACCACTATGTGGTGGACCATTACGAGTATATAACAATGAAACCATTGTTTCAGTCATACCCCCTACTATTCCCGAGTATCGGCGTCAACTCTATGAAACCTTTGAGGAAGAGGAAGCCCCTATCGAACCAACAAGAGGATCCCTAATCGTGGACGAACGAGATGTTAGATCAACCGCAGAAGAATTAACCTCCTCTTTCCGAAGCCAAATGATAGCAGGATACCGCCATGACCCAATTTACTTCAAAGCCATGGATAGCTCCAGGTATGGAGACCTCGCCCCCTACAACATATCCAACGGAATGGTGTTTACCAGTACCCATTACGGAGAACATTGCCTATACATCCCGAAAGGCCATATGTTCAATGGAATGACAATTAGAGAATATGTCATATCCGAGATTCACAACCAAGGACACCACAGTGCGGACCGCAACCTTTTATATGCTTCAGAATATGTTTACTGGCCTGAGATGCGCAAGGATTTCCGCGATTTCGTCAAACAATGTGAACTCTGCCAGGTGAACAAGGAGCGAACACAACTACCTGAAGGAAAGGCACAGACCCTCCAACTACCATGTGAAATATTCGAATCATATGCCATCGATTTCGCAGGACCATTCAACAAGGCGGCAGGATATGATACCATCTTGGTAGCTGCGGACCGATTTTCTGAATATACCTGGCTCATTCCAATGAAAGTTACCGATTCCTCCAAAGACACCTGGAATAACCTCCAACGATAACTGTTTACCCCCCATGGGTACCCCTTATCTATTGTCAGTGACGCTGATCTCCGCTTTACCGCTAGATTCTGGAAGCAAACCTTGACCTCCCTCGGAATAAACCACATTATGGCTGCCCCTGGACACCATGAGACTAATGGCCAGGCAGAACGAAAAATCCGTGAGGTTAAGACCGGAATTAGAAATATGATCAATGAACGACAAACCAACTGGGAACCAGCCCTTGTTGAGCTCACTGCATACATCAACGCCGGATTTTCAGATACCTTGGGGATGTCACCATACAAGGCAGTCTTTGGCCGTCAATACCCCCTCCTACCTACAACACTATTTATGAACTCCTCAGTCCCTGCCTCTGATGACTATCTAAACCGCCACCAGGCCATTCGGAACGATGCTTTCCAAGTTGTCAAGGCTGCCCGATTCCGAAGCACCACTACTGCCCAGAAACGACGACGCAAACATGTCCCCATCTCACCAGGAGATATGCTCATGGTTCACGGTAACATGTTCATTACCAATGTCGGACGCAGTAAGAAACTGCAACCCCGATGGTGCGGACCCTTCAAAGTCATATCCTTTGATGAGCATACAGAGAACTACACTGTCCAGATGGATGGATGCATGTACCGCCGCAATACAGCAGTCTTTCATGCCTCTGCTGTCAAACGATTCCACCCAAATGACGACTCCAAGTTCCCTGGAAGGACCCACTCTCGACCTGCACCTATCATCATTGAAAAGAAAGATGAATGGGAAGTTGAAGAAATCCGAGACCACCGCCTTTGGAATGGAAATGATCAGTTCCTAGTCAAATGGAAAGGATATCCGACGAGTGAGAACAGCTGGGAACCACTAGAAGGACTAGAGCACGCTATGGATATGGTGAACGAATGGTGGAAAGACAATATGCCGAATGGATCCCTTCCGCCAACAATCAACTACATCACTATGTGCTGTACACCCACGATGCCGGAAACTGAGCGATGGCATGCAGAACTTGAAGCTAGAGATGGATTTTGGGCACCATATTTTGAATCGGAATTCGAGAGTAGCGATGAGGAGAATCAAGCTATGGAGCAGGCTCTCGACAACCTTATCTAGTCACCAATCACCATCTGAATACCATAAAGATGTCAAACTATGTGGAGCTCAATGTGAGGCTGCGACAACAGATTGTTGGACTGTTGTTGAACCGCGATGCTATCCAACTTGAAGACTACTTCGAAATCCTCTGGATTGACTACTGTCCTGATTGCGATCATGCTTGGGTTGATGTACAGCATGAATCTGGTATTCGTGACTACTGTGATTTAGATTTCTTTGAGTCTAAGTGTTTTCTTAGGGTCTGTTCCTGCCCCTGGTGTGATACTTATGATGAGGAATTTCTCGCAGAAACTGAAGCCATGAGTTTCTCGGAATCAGCTTTTGATGATTATTAGGTTTTGTTTGTTTTAAACAGTTGTTTTGTTTTGGGGAATGTAACCGGTACGGGTACTCGGTTATTGGTTTTGTTTTATGTTTTGTTTTAAGTATTGCTTTGATACTTGGTTTGTTTTAAGTATCGTTTGATACTTGGTTTTGTTTTATATTTTGTTTCAAGTATCGCTTTGATACTTGGTTTGTTTTAAGTATCGTTTGATACTTGGTTTTGTTTTATTTTTTGTTTTAAGTATCGCTTTGATACTTGGTTTTGTTTTACGTTTTGTTTTAAGTATCGCTTTGATACTTAAGAAGTTTTACCAAAGTGTATCGATTGATACCTTTGACTAGTTTCGTTCATGCTAGGCATGAACAGATTTGTGTATTTAAAGACCGCCTGTTTCTAAGATAGAAGAGGCAGACTTCGACAGACAGTATTTCAATATACTTGGTTGAACGGTTACTTCTTTGTTCCCCAGTATACCCTCGAAGCCTCCTTTAGTTCTCACCTCTCGCCTCCTCTCTGGAAGAGCAGGCCACCTGCTAACTATCGTATCTATTACCGATAACGTGATTAGCACCTTGCAAACACGTTACATTATATCCCCTTTACCATCACCATTGCTAACTATTTTGGCATAGGCCATGGTGGGAATACCTAGCGTACTATCAGAGCAGGCTTTTGCTGTTGCCGGCGATATCATTACCAAAAAGCACAATTGTATGGTAAGTAGCTCTATCAGATTACTCATACTAACCAAAGCCTGGCTTGGGCTATTGGAGGTGAAAACTTGGGAAGAGGTAAAGGAAACCTGTGGAGAAGATGGAAATTATGAGGCAGACACAGAAGGAGATGGCGAGCTTGCCTAAGAATTAGACTTGGGGATAGTAGGAAGGTTCTTTAGCTAGTTGTATATATTTTCAAGCTGCTATATACAATTTTTTTTTTTTTTTTTTGAATAACAATAGCAGTGTGTGGAAGTGTTATAGAGACCCTAGCAAATATCTTGGTAGCTTGAGCTTTGGCCTGGGCTCAGCTCAAGCCAGCTTGTGAACAAAACTACCCCCAAGCCTCACACACCAGATACCCTAGGGCTCATCCAACCTCCTCTGCACCTAAGACAGGTCAACTGTCTCACAGCTATAGAACAGCCTATACCTGACCCTATCAGGCAGCAACTGGTATTGGCCATACCAACAGAGTCCCAATCCTCGGCCAAGACTAGGAACTATGCAGAGGACAATACCAGTACTCAAGTAGCATCAGTAATCACTACACCAGCCAGCTCTCCTGAGCCAAAGCCCAAGTGAGCTGATGAAAAGAAATCTGGAGCTGTCCATGGGTGGTTACTGCAATTAGCCAAAGGGCTAGAAGAAGATAGGGAGATGGTATCCTAACTGCTACTCCAGAAAGAGAGTATACAAGGCCAGAAATAAGATAAATAAAATGTAGGCCTAACTTGCAATAGGTGTGACCACCAATCATTATCTGTAACCACACCGACTCTACATATAACCAAGATGTGTCCTAGCAACTAATCGCCCCATACCATCTTGGGTAGCCAAACTGCCGCTCCATGGGGTGGGAATATTCAGGATCAAAGCCATCCCCATATAGGAGCTAGGAGGAGATGCCTGACTGAATCACTATAGATACCACCTGAACTGAAATTAGGGGAATGGTAATAAATGACATTGTAGGATTCCGACTGTAGAAATAGGTAGATGAAGGGCGTAGTTAGTAAGGCCTCAGTCTCTTCAGTATTGATATGGCTGGTACCACATGTGGAAACAAGAGAAGGTCATCAGTCTATCCCTTTGGTATTTTGCATTGTAAGAAACTAAGAACTCTGTTAAAACCCAACAAGTAATATGAGCTGTCCCAAAGAACAATACAGGTATTTCCCTCTACAGCAATATCCAAATAGTTCCAACTTCCGAACATAAAACTCTATGAGTAGAAGATAGACTGAGAAGCTAAAGATCATTTTACTGAGGGAGGGGCTTGTGAATGCTAAAGATATAAATGCCTGAAGCGAAATCATCATAAGAATCAAACAACAATAGGAAGGTAAAAACAAGTAAACACAATATACTCACTGATATAGACAGAGCTTAACACCAAAGACCTTGGAAACACCTGAGTGAACTCAGATATCTTGCCCAGAATCTAAGATGAAGATGACTATTCTACAGTCACTTGACAGAAGTGTTCGTGAAACCGGTCTCAGATAACTAATCTGTCTCGTCAAAATGCCACCTTTCAACGAAGTGTAAAGTTGATCATCACCATTCACCCCATTGCGACCATGACTATTCACAAATCTACACCCACCGAAGCCTCCTTTATTTATTTAATTAATTTATTAATTCCCTTGTCACGAATGTGGCTTGGCAAGGAAAAGATTTTCACTTGACTTAAGATTATGAGTCATAGGTATGTTATTGTTTCACACATATGACTCATTTGAGCCATATGATTTGTTATATGTGGGATTGGTAATGCTTTCACATATGACTCAAATATGAGTCGTGAGACGTGTGCCGGGTGAGTGTGCCTTGCAAGTATGCCTTGCGGGTATGCCTTGCGCATATAATTTATGTTTCACACATGACCTCATTATGAGGTCATGGGTCTTACGCATATGATTCGTTCGAGTCATATGACTTGTTTATTATATTATGATTGGTTTATGAGTTTTCGCACATGACCTCGCTATGAGGTCATAGGTTTTGAGCATGTGACCACTTCGGTCACATGATTAGTTTGTTATGATTTGGTTTTGCACATGTGACTACTTTAGGTCACATGACTATGGGCGGGAAGAACACTATATAAGGAGGTCAATGCGGCCGAGGAGGATAGGTTCTTCATGCTTTGTTCTTAGTACTTTTCCTTGTCCTTGCCGTCACTTCGCCCCTAGTATTTCTTTCACACCCATGATAGGCGTTGATGCCTTGGATTCTGAGGGAGATATCTGAGTTCGCTTAGTAGTTCCTGGGGTTCTTGGTGTTGAGGTTTATTAGGTGTTGTATGGCGGATTACTTGTTTGCTTCTCGTTTTGTCGCCTGCTAGTTATCTCATGATGCTGGCACTTCAAGCTATTCATCACGGTCGCTTGCGAGCCCCTTTCAGTAAAATGTCTTTGGCTTCTTGTCTATCGTCTACTTGCAGGTTTCGCATTTGATTGGGGGGGATAGAACATTGTGTTTGGGGGGATCACCTGTGTCATTCTTTGGGCCAGCTCATGTTTGTGTTGGGTTTTAACGGAGTCCTTAGTTTTCACGATACAAAATACCCTGGTGTTAGACTGATGACCTTCCTAAGCTTCAACTCATCGTACTGACTGCATCATTGCTCAGGTGGCAGGGCAGTGCCCACCCAGCCCCTCCTCGTTACGTTTTCGTTTCTACGGTCGTAATCTTACGATATTGTTTATTACTATTTCCTTAGAGTTTCTGTCCTTGTGGCATTTACGGTAATTCAGTCAGGTGTCTCATTCTCGCCTCGGTGGGAATGGCTTTGATCCTGAAAAATCTTACCCCCTGGTATGGTTTTTTCATTACTGTCTGAGGTGGTATGGGACGATTGGCTGCCAGACACACGCGTTGTCTGTATGTTTAGGTGGTTTGGTTGTGGACTGTGGTTGGCGGCTTCATCCATTGCAAGTGGGGCTTACCTTGTGTTTGTCTACTGCTGTTTGCTCGCCCTTCCCCATCTTGTCGCATCAGTTGGGGTTGCCTCTTGCCCGTCGTTCGGTCTGTGCTTGTTGCCGGACCTGTGGGGCTGGCTTTGGCTGGCTCTGCCTACTCTTTCCCAGCTTGGTTGGACTTCAGTTTGACTGGACTGCATGGTGTGGCTGGTGCCGTTGCCTTTGGGTATTGGTGCTGCCTTCCTTGTGGCTCCCAGCAGTGGCTGGTAGGCCCTCTCAGCTACGAAATACTGGGGATCGGGGCTCTGTTGGTATGGCCAAGACCAGTGACTGCCTGATGGGGCTAAGTATGAGCTGCCCTGGGGCTATCGGATGGTTGATCTGTCTGAGGAGTTGTGGGGGCTGGATGGGCTCTGTGGTGTCTGGTGTGTGGGGCTTATGGGGGGCTGATTGGGGGGGGAGAGGCAACTGCAAGCACCAGTCGGGCCTGCATCAGGTTGGACGAGGTCTAATTAAGTGTTTCCAGTCTGGCTTGGGCTGTTGGGTGAAGTTGCTGAGTGCTGTAAGCTTCCTGATGGACCGGCTAGCTGATGGCCACCAGTGCGGATAGTGGGTTGCGACCACCTGGTTGGACTTGTTTGGGTCTTGTGTGCTGGACTTTGTGGGGTTTGTTTGGTTTCTTTGGTTTGGCTATGGGGTTGGCAGAAGGAGGCATGATACAACAGGTAGGAGATAGGCCCCACTGACCTTTTTTTGGTTTGTTACTATCTCTATGTATTTCCTTTGTTTATAGTGTTTTGTTTGGGGGACAGGCAGTAGGTACAGGTCCTCCTCATTGGTATGCTCCTCGGAGGCAACCGGAAAAGTGGATTCATAGGATTGACGGCCTGGCATGCGGGTGCGAGAGGTTGACATGTTGGTTGCCTCCTCCCTGCCATTGTGTCACCTGTAAGTTTAGTTTGTGTATTATGTTTGGTTTTCTACTGTGGTGAAGGTATCGTGGGACGGTATTTAGACCAGGTGGTAGTGATTTTATGATTGTTGGATGAGGAACCTGGTCGGGTCGATCTTTTGCTCGGCTTTGGCTACGCTTAGTGCTTGTTGGCTTCATACTAGAGGAGCTATGGACTTGGACTGGAGTAGGCGCTAGGTTGTTTGATGGTCTTGTAATTAGCTCTCGTGCAGGCATGACTCGGGGATGGTAGGTGTGGGGCTGTAGACTTAGTTAGCTTAGGATTAGTGGTATACTGGTTAGCGGTATCCCTGTACTGGCAGGGGCTTGTCGTATGCCAGTGTTGGCAGTACGAGTTTAAATAAAATTAGATTAACTTCTAAGTACTTTTCCTACTTATTACTTCAACGAATATAAAACACCTTTACGATCTTTATCTTTATTGCAATGTTATTGTTACGCTAAGGAAAGGTCTTTATAAAGAAGAGTTAGAAAAAGCTTACGATAGGCGTTCCTGATAGAAGACAGAGGTTTTGTACTATCAGTAACATAGGCAGAGGCCTAGCACTATTGTAAGACTAAAGAAAGAGAGAGAAGAAGAAGAGAAGTATCGTTTCCCGTTACCAAGAAATAACTACCCGCGGAGGGATCGTTACATCCCTCTACCCTTTTTACCAATTGTTAAACCTTTGTAACGATCCCTCTCTGGGTAGTTAGTTCTTGGTGATGGGGAACGATACTTAGGCTCTGTTTGGCGGGAACAGAACTGTTCAGGAACGGTCCATTTCAATATGGTTGCAACAGGTGAAATGGAGCACTTCGGTTTCAAAACAGTTTCTCTTACCTTCAATTGAGAATTTTTTTTAACCCCTGGCAACACTCTATAGGGCAGAGTAATTTTGAATACCATACCCTAATAAATCTGCTTTTTTCTTTTTCTTGTAAACTAATGAAATAAATTCTATATTATATGCAAATCTCTCAGTCTCCTGTACAAAAAAAACTATCTTATCTTAACATTCGTGAAAACTTCTCCCTTCTCTAAAGAGGTTTCAACTTATTCACAGATACCAAGATGGATGAGCATTCTCCTCAATACCAGTGTGTTACCACTTTCACCATACTTATCATAATTGTTTACTAATTTAAAATAGTAGTTCACCTTTGAATACACAAACCTTGAGCGATAAGACTCAATCAATACAGTTAGACTCGGATACTACTGCAAGTCAAAATACTGCATGTATACTACCAAGTGGGCGTCAACCTGAGTGTTCTAACCACTCCTGCGAGATTGAAGGTAAGTTAAATATCACTATAGTTACTATGATAAGTTCTAACATTTTTTTCAGAAAATTTATCCGAAATTCATGTTCTAGACCCCTGTGAAGTACCTTCCTCCTTTACGGGAAGCAAGCAGAAAACCCGCAAGCCTTGCCGGCGTCCAGTTGAATGGTCTCCTGAAATGACATCTGTGTTGTTGCGAGAACTAGTTCAAGCTATTAGGACTGGAAAACGATCTGATAATGGGCTAAAGATGGCAAGGTTTGGGATGAGATTGCTGAGACAGTTCTTCTGATTGCTGGACCTGGGGCTCCTGTAACAGGTGAGAGATGTCAAGGCAAATTGGAGACCTTGAAGAAAAAATGGAAGATGTGGACCAGGTTGAAAGATTTGAGTGGTTTTGGGGTTGATCTTAAGACTGGTGTGGTTACTGCACCAGATGAAGTATGGGAGGAAGAAATAAAAAAACAGCCTGGAATACAAGAGTTTCATGACAAACCACTTGCAAATGCAATTGAGTTGGCGGAAATCATGGAGGGAGTTCAAGCAACAGGTGGTTATGCAATCTATCCTGGCCATACAAAATTACAACAAATCACGATTCCTTCGCCCCTTAGATCAGATCTAGCAACTCAGGCTGATCGAGAGCAGACCAGCCCCGATACAAGTCCTCATCAACATAAGCGGAGAAGGCTAGCACCACTGGGACATATTCAACAACCTCCAAGGAGTGTTTCTGAACGGCTGATCACTGCTGTTGAAGGGATGGCCACCACACCAATTACTATTGCAGCATCCCAATCAGTTGTTCAGCAAGCTGTATCAAAGCTTCAACAAAAGTATAAAGGAAGACCAGGGTGGTCAACACAAGATATTGTTACTGGATATGAGCTTTTTGAGAACTCAGTTAAGGCAGAAGTGTTTTTAGCATTAGAGGAAGGTGAAGATCAGGAGCTTTGGTTAAGAGGTCAAATAGTACGTTACAAGGCCTAGGAATTCTACAGCAGTTAGTCTACTGTGACTGGTTTTGATATTGTACATAATCAAGCCACATTTGTGTTGCACGTTTGTCTCGATCTTGTTTCATCTCTCCCATATCTTGTGCATCTCTAACATTTCCTTCATCCTCCTCCTCGTAACTTGGATTTGATTCCTCAGAGTGATTGATATTTTCCAAGGATGAATCAGCATCCTGGTAAAAATGATCCTCCTCTCCATTTGCCCGGTGTCGAATAAAGTTATGTAATGCACAAACTACCAATATAAGTTGAGCTTGTGTGGTAAGGTCAAACTCTGGAGCTGTATTGAGAATTTGAAACCTCTACCGTAAAACTCCAAAGATACGTTCAATAACATTTCGTAACTGAGCATGACGTAGTTTGAAAAGCTCTTCCTTAGTTCGTGGACGTAAATGAGCTTGTGCATGCTCCCGCAGATGATATCGTACGGTACGGTATGGTGTTAAAAACCCAGGACGAAGACCATATCCTGCATCTGCAAGATAAACTGTATTTTCATGTCTTGGAAATCCATGAATCACAGTATTTTCTAATACTCGAGCATCATTGACTGAACCCTCCCAGCCAGAACATACATAGAAAAAGTACATATCCAAGCTGCATCCAGCAAGAACATTTTGCGAGAGGGTACCTTTCCGGTTATGATAGGGACTCTGCTGGTTTCGTGGGACATGGGCCAAAATGTGTGTCCCATCGATTGCTCCACGAACATCCTTAAAATTGGCCATCTTTCCCCAATTTTTCTGTATTTTTGCAGGAATATTGTTTGGTGGAAGATGTACAAATGCTTCATACAGAGGCAGGAGAGCCTTTAGAACTTGATGAAAATAGCTGTAAAATAATTAGAATAATAAACATTTCATATATAAATATTATAGTGCAATTAATACTAACCGTGAAATTGTTTCTCCACTATGCTGAAAGTGTTCCTGAGCTTCCCTATTTGTAGCTCCATGTCCAATAATCCATAAAAACAATACAAGTTGTTCTTCCACAGCTACTTGATGTGTAGACACCAGTAATCCCCTCTCAATTACCCAGTCTTGAAGGTCTAACAATGTTGTAATTGGCATACGAATAACCTCTAGAGCACGACGAGGATGTGCTTGCAGGATTTCAGCAGTATAAATCATTCCAGTTCGAATAGATGTATGAACAGGTTCTTTAGAGAGGAATAGATGAGAATAGAGAGCAGAGGTAATTGCGATATGAATCCGTCTTTGAATTATGGCTGTATGAAATGTGCTCATATTGGGGTGAGATGCCATCTTGGAGGTGTATGAGTTGTTTTCGGAGGTGCCAGTGGAAAATATGATGTATAGGGAATAATCTGGTTATTATTTTTAATTAAGATGTCTTTATACATTACAAAATTTTTTTAATACAAAACTAGCCTAAGTGGGGGACCAGCTACTGTTGCAAACCTGGTTGCCAAGATCCACTTTGGAACGGAACGGTTCTTGTTTTTCTACATTACCAAACACTGGATTTACTCCAACCATTTTGAAACGGAAGGAAACGGTCGTTGGTATGGGGGAACGGACCAGTTCCGTTCCCGCCAAACAGAGCCTTAGTTAGCTTAGGATTAGTGGTATATGGGTTAGTGGTATCCCTGTAATGACGGGGGCTCATTGTATGCCAGCATTGGCGGTAGGAGTTTAAATAAAATTAAATTGAATTCTAAGTACTTTTCCTACTTCTTGCACTCTGTGTCGAAAGTGAGCACACCAATACTTTACCTTATTTTGCTCGTGATAAATACTTCATCACTGTTACTTGTTTGTGTTTTTTCGTTTTGGGCGGTCGGCTAGAAGTTAGTTGTTCTCGCTTAGAAGGCACTTCAGTGTGAGATATCTATGGCCTGATTACGGTAATCACTGTGTGTAGTTTAGGTGAGGATGGTGTCTTCGACAACCTCCTTCTTCATGGATTCTCCCCCCTCCTTCGAGGATTATCGTCTCCTGTTCAGTTCGGCTCCAACCTCTTCTCCTCACTTGAGACAACCCGTGTGGCTATGTCTCTTGCACCTACTACCAAGGCTTCCTGTAGGCCTATCCCTACAACTTCACGGTCATATGTTGCACCTAAAGGGAACTTTAATTTCCTATAGTTTCACCACTGTCATGAGTATCAGAATATGGTGAACCCGCAGTTTGATGATTTGGTTCGGCAGACAGTCACTGTTGCGACTGTTGGTATGATGAAAGAAGTGGAGGTTTTGGTGAGAGCTTTCCTAATTGGGAGAGGCGGTTCAGCCATATGTAGCTTGAACAAAGATACTACCACAGAACTCTTCGATCGGTTCAACTCCAATCATGGCTCGAAACATTCCACAGCCCCTGACTCCTCTCTCCCCAAAAACTCTCAGGCTATTGTTCCTGAATTCTCTGTGCCTCTGACCAAAAGTAACTCGACTGCGGTAACAGTTGAGGTGAGTTCACGGTCTGCTACTTCTTTCCTTGCTAGGGCCCTACAAAGCAAGATGCTCAGTTTCCTTCGCCAGGCCCCGGTTCGTAGGACTGGCTCATGCATCACTCATTTGTAGCTAGGATATCGTTTAGTGAAAGAACTCTCTACGAGACTCCAAAGTTCAAACTAGATGACCCTGAGGATGAGGACTATAAATACCCTACCGCTGAGATGCGACGCCATACACGCTCCGTCGCTCCTATTTTCCTCCCACATAGTTTGGCAACACCACGTCAACTATCGTGGGCCCCCCCACTCCCCTCTGCCCCCTTGATGGTTCCTGCCTAGGGGCACGGTTAACTCTTCCATCCCCTCTCGCTTTGACCTCGCTTGCCTCTTGTCTGCTTGATGGGGGAGTTATCTGGGCTCGCCCAGTAGTCCTGTCTTGCTAATAGGGGCTCGGTTAGCTTTGGCATGGTCGGCTTCCTCCTTTCGCTTCTGGACGGTGCTGGCAGTGGTGGACGTCCTTCTCTCCACTTGCACGATCCCCGTTGGGGAACGCCTCTGCTAGTAACTTCGGGGTCTGTCTCGTGGTGAGATATGGCCATACCCTCCTAGTCGCTCGGTTCAAGTTATGGTTGCCTTCTTCTCCTTGCCCTTCCACCTCCTTATCACCGGTGGGATCCCTTCCACTAAGTGACGCTATCTCTCGGAGAACAAGGGACTACATGAGAGACGCGGTAATACGGCAGGTTTGGTTTCGGTTGGGTCAGCACTGGGGCCTTTGGCCCTTCCTCCCTTTTTTCTCTTCAGCCGTGTCAGCCGGTACCCTACTACTTTCGGCCGGTACCCTACTACCTCTCCCTCTTTTGCTGCTTTAGGCGGCCCCTTCGGCCCTCCCGGACGGACGGCTTGGAGCTCTTGTTCTGCCAATACCTCCTGCTTACAGTGGACGCTCTTTCTTTCAGTTTCTCCTGCTTGCGACCGTGGGCTATCTGCCCAAGACATTCATTTATATCACCTATACGGCGCACCTATTCGTTTTTTCGACTTCACAGGGGAGGCCTGGCTATTGGATTGTCCCAAGCAGGGGGCACGGGTTGGGTTGGTATCTGGTTATTGTAGGCGAGGGACTGGCTTTGACCTTTGGTTTGGGGTTTATCTGGTTTGGGTTTTTCTCTGTTCGGTGGGGGGTGTACTGTCGGGATGGGGGTTTTCCTTGCTTTGAAGGATGGGTTTCTGGGCTTTCTGTCATTACCGTTTGTAGATAGCCGTGTGGGAAACTTGCGGGGGAGTTTTTTTAAACCGAGGACTGGTTGGGTATTGGTGGCTCTAGGCAAGACCTCTCCGCGTTCAAGTCGTGGGCTGTTAGGGGTGGGCACCTAGCTGCTGGCGTGTGCCTTTCTGGAGTCACGGTTTTTCTTCTGGCTGCTTGAGAACAAGGCGGGGTGGAGGTGCGGGTCTGCATGGCGAGAGCTGATATGACCCCCGGCCTTACTTTCGTTAAAACAGATAAATAAATAAGATTATAAAAAAAAAAAAAAAAAGGACATGACGCCATACACAGTTGGCATTCCTTACTAAACGATCAGCTGCTCCCATTTGGGGGCTACAATTCTTAAGGGCCATTAACGTCGATGAAGGATGAAAAAAACAGATCGTTCCTGCCCTCCCTGGTCTACCCCTTGACATACATCACGAGTGTCTGACCATTCCTGTTCTGTATTTGCAAGGTTCTAGTCATGTCATTGGTAAATGGTACGATAGTTAGCAGGTAGCCTGCTCTAGCAGAGAGGAGGTAAGAGCTGAGAACCAAAGGAGATTTTGATGGTGTACTGAAGAACAAAGAAGTAACTGTTCAACCAAATATATTGAAAATACTGTTTGTCGAAGTCTGCCTTTTCCATTGTGGAATCAGGTGGTCTTTAAATACACAAATCTGTTCTTGTCTAGCATGAACGAAACTAATCAAAGGTATTAATCAATACACTTTTATAAAACTAATTAAGTATCAAAGTGATACTTAAAACAAAGCATAAAACAAAACCAAGTATCAAATGATACTTAAAAGAAACCAAGTATTAAAGTGATACTTAAAGCAAAACATAAAACAAAACCAAGTATCAAACGATACTTAAAACAAACCAAGTATTAAAGAGATACTTAAAACAAAATATAAAACAAAACCAACTATCAAACAATACTTAAAACAAACCAAGTATCAAAGCGATACTTAAAAAACAACATAAAACGAAACCAATAACTGAGTACCCAGATCGGTTACAATCTCCCCCCATGTGGGGCTTCCATCAACTATTGAAGCGACACTCCCCTCCCCATCCCCACTGGTAACTGAAGATGTCCAGCTCACCTCTGAGGTATTGGCCTGGGATACTTCCATAAGACTAGAAGAAGGATGCAACTCTAAAGTGACTGGTCTGGGTGACAGCATCTGTACCTCCTCTCCGCCAATGGTGTCATTACTGCCAGTCTTTGACAAAGAATCAACTTCTCTTAAAAAATGGCTGTTACGCTCCTGGGAAGCCTGGCAGGATACCCAAATACCGTTAGAAGTTCAACTTCCAGATACTCAGCCCGAGGAAGCTGATACCGCTATGGCTCAGGTGGACTCGATCATCGCAGGAGTATGCGAGATGTTGGATGCAGGTAGGACTCCCTTTTCGGAACTGGACTCAGGTAGTATAATTGGAACCATGCTGGAAGGACTGGAGGACATTCACTCGGGCAACACTCAGCTGCTCCTCTCCTCAGAATCTGGGTGGATTGAGGATGATATGGTATATAATGTCCTAACTTGGATGAACAATGGTGCTGCGTTTGGTAATGAAGCACGAGAGGGTGAAGTGAATTACTGGGGCCGGATACACCTGTTGGAACGGGCGGTGAAGATGCTGACAGATATTGTTGGCAAGCAAGGGGAAGAGATAGAGACACTATAAGGTAAGTTGTCCCCTCGCTACTGACCTGCTTCAGTGGTTTCCTGCAATACCCTGTCTGTTTTGTTGGGGACAACACCACCCTCTGCCTCCTTTAAGGAAAAGGAAACCACTGCGACCACTCCTACTACTAAAGCCTCCTTCAGAGAGGTAGTAAAACGGATGGTATATGTGCCCAAGCCTCCTGCCACTCAAGAAAAACATGCATCCTCCGCCTGCCCCACATTAGCAGCCTCCTCCCACTAGTCTAGCAGTGGCAGCTCCTCCAGTGAAGTGGGAGTAGCTCTATGTGTGGCTTGTGGTGGTAAAGGCAAATCCGTTCACTAGGAAAAAGAAGATGGGTGGGGGAAGAAAAGTAGAAGGGAAGGAAACATGGTAAACACCTGAGTAGTGCTGCCAGAAGAAGATGAAAGGCTGCCAGAGAATCAGGTAGCGAAAAAGAGATGGCAATCCCGGCCAAGACTCATGGGAAGAACACTGACAAGCAGGAACCGGCTCTGTGGCTGCTTTGCCTGCTGCTTGGCTAGATTGGTTGGGACATGCAGCCATGACCAGTATCAAGGTAACCACAGTCCCGGTACGACAGGAGTACTGACGAGTTCCAATAGGGCCTCGTTGACCTACTCAACTCGGTACCAGTATCACCAAGGTAGTTGCCAATCCTGGATGCCCCCAGGAGGCATATTACTATGCTGTTCGCTACCTGCAAGGAGGTTGCCTTACCAGAGGGTGTTGACATCAAGGCAATTTGGAACAGAATCAATACAACCTTCTCCAACCAAGGAAAGATTCAGGACAATGCTCCGTACATCCATGCTGGGCACATCTGGCCTGAGATTGGTTGTATCCTTTTGATACTGGTGGTATATTCTGCTACTGAATTAGGTAACTGGCTCGACAAGGCAAGGCTTGACCTACTTAGAGAATTGTCACTCACGGAGTTTGAGTTCCAGAGGAACCTGGAAAAGGTGAAGATTTTTGTTTCTAGTGTTCCACTTACTGACATGGGATGAGGATCAATATGGAGGGTTGAGGGATGGACTGGAAGCATAACCTTTGATGGCCTCCACATTGACTTGGAGCAATCCAATACCGGTGTAGTTATTATTTCCCAGCCAGATATTATGGGGTCCCTCCACACCATGAGACAGAGTAATGCTACGACATGTGGTATCTACTTCGTGGTTGAAAAGATTGAGGCTATCAGGGAAAGGCTGGCTGAGGGAAATATTTTGTTGATAGGAGAAGTTCATAACGTCCGGGTATTTGAAGAACATAGACTCCTAAAGGTTTGTGGTAAGTGTTTGGAGACTGGCTATTTTGAGGCCACATGTGGTTGCCCACCCCACTGCCATTTCTGTTCTGGAGTACATTTCTCCTGAGAACATATGAGCAGCAAGCTTGGATGCCCTGGAGGCGTAGGCCAGGCCTGTGGACACACTAGGAGACAATGCCAGGTTTGTGACTAGATGGACCACTTCACGGAGTACAACTAGTGCGAAGGAGTCAGGTCATTACTCTCAGCTCCATCGTCCTCGCCTCTAAAGCAGGGAACGGCCCTACTAACAGAACCTGTCAGGAAACCAGAACAACAGGGGACTCGGGCAAGTAGGACCAGAAAAAGACACCATAGTTGTAGCAGGTCCCCGACACCTAGACTGGTCGAGATCAGCAGCGATGAGGAAGATGAAGGCCCCCGTTGTAAGTCGGACAAGGCCAAGGGTAAGAAACAAGAACATTTCTCCCTTTGCCTCTCCCTGGCATGTGGAATTTTAAAAACTACTACTATCATAAAACCCAGCCAGAAAGATACTTTTTAGACTGCTCAAGACCAAGATAATGGCTTCCCCTATGCTTTTGGCCCTTGCAGCCCGAGTGGATCAGCTGAGGCCCCCTTTTAATGCTTATTACGACAATGGCATTAAATGTGGAGAGGAGTAGTCGGAATCAGGCTCTGGCGTTTGATTTATTTTTCTTTGTTGATTTATTTTTTATTATTGAACTGCCGGTTAACCTGGAGGGGCTACATGTACCTATAAATATTGATGGGTAGGATTTGTTTTCTTTTGTTAAGAAATCAGGTGTTGAGGTGTTTGTTTGGTCCTATATTTGTAGGATTTTTGAAATGGTAGGGCATGGGGAAAGTAGTGCCAGCATTGGTTATTAGGAAAAAAGGGTAAAGAGAGTACTTGCTGGAGTCTACTTTTGACCTGGCTATACTAAAAACCAATTTGTTGGTTGGTTGGGGGAACTCGGGGAACCGGATGTTGCGTTTGGTGACTTCAATGCCAGATATCAGGATTGGGACCCCAATGCAGACCATAACAATACAGGCAGATGATGGCTGAAGCAGTGATTCCTGACCCTGACTCGTGACATGAACATGGTCCCCCAAATAGTGTCAACTTTCTAGGACATTTTCAGAATTGACTTTTGCCTGCACCGGATACTATATGTCAGATATCGATACATGGACACCGCTAGCTGTGAGCATAGTGTACAAGCTCTTAGGTTGGCAGTTGACCTTCCTGATAACATCATGCTTCGAAGGCTAGCCTGGAAGAAGGTAGTCAGGGTAAAGGTTGGGAAACAGTTGGATGCCCTGCAAGGAGTGGAAGATAGGAGGCTGTGGGAAGAAGTGAGTCAAGTGGTAGACGCACTCCCATAGGCCTCCATTGACAGGGATCAGTGCGAGTGATGGACACTGGAGTTGGAAAGAATGAGGTTGGATGTGGCCAGGCTGTGTTGATACTCTAAATGCAGGGTGGAGAAGACGGAGGACTACAAGCTAGACCGATGTATTTACCAGGTATGCCTATTAAGGGCTAGATTCGAGTATATCAGGGAAAAAATATCTGAGAGCCAAGACCCAGACATTTTTAAGTTGGTACGGAAGCTAAAAGCTAAGCGAACTCTTCCTTCCATGAGCTGCACTGATGGGTCCTATGGAATGATACATTCAGACATTAGCCACCTGATTACACAACAGTTGTCTCCTGTTGATCCTACCCCTTGGGAGGATTCTGAGATTGACGTGGATACTGCTCAAGAGATGGAAATTGTCCTTGCCAGGTCCCCTACGAATATAGGTCCAGGTGAAGATGATATTGGCTATTCCTTTCTACAGTTTGAGAAGCGAAGAGATAAGGCAACATTGAGGCACCTGGTTGATTACGGGCTATGGCACAATATCCCAGACTGGCATAGGGCTGAGGTGGGATATGTACCAAAGCTAGACAAACCTAAGTATAATATCGTGAAGTTTTGGAGAATGATACATCTCCTCCTGATACCGGTAAAAGTCGTGGAGCGCGTAGTCCTGTTAAGACTGGCTGCCTGCCTTGATCTGGGAGAAATACAGTTTGGATCTCACTGGAAGTGGGGAGTTCATGATGCTATGGCAGTAGTCTTTGAATTCCTAGAGCATAATGAGGGGTATAAATGACTGACCTTGTCAATGGACGTCGAAGGGGGGTTCAATAATATTGTTGTCGATCTCTTATCAGACTTTCTAGGGGTCTGGGAATGTCTCCTGTACCTGTGCCGGTAGATCTGGCAGTCGATGTCCTGTCGGTTGGTCGGTTTTCACTTCAATGGATGCATCTCCCGACCGTATCATATCAGTAAAGGGGTACTTCAGGGCTCGCCCCTCTCTCCGTTTCTTTTTTGTAAGTATGTGGCAGATATATTCAGGCCACGTATGCAGTACTCCCAGGGCATGTGTCAACTGGTAATCTCATATGTTGATGATAGGGTTATCATAGTAGCAGCAGAGTCCTGTAAGGCAGCTTGATACCACGTGAGAGAAATATTTGCAAATTGTGATTGTATAGCCAGAGCCAGGGGGATGGGGTTTAGGGCTATCAAGATCCAGTAGATTGGGTTTAGAGATAGGGTGCAGGAAGGAATGGAATTTTTGTTCGGAGAAAGTGTCTGGCCTTCAGAAGACTTACGGGTTTTGAGATATAGGAATAATATATTTTTTAACTTTTCTTCTCATGTAAAGTACTAGTTGGAAAGAGGGCAAGGTGTTAGGAGAAGGATTTCGGTGTTGGAGAGGAGGTTTGGGAATGTTGGGGGACTGGGAGCATGGGAGACTGACTGCTTGGTACAGGCAGCCAACCTTTCGACTGTCTACTATGGACTTGAATTTGTAACTGACCATGTGTTATATGGGAAGCACATTCAGGTCCACGTCAACTAGTGCCTCTGATTAGTATTTCAAACACCTATGAAGCTGGCAAACAACATATTATTAGCCAAATTCGGGACACCACCTGTCACTATTCAAGGTAGGTACCTATAACGGAGGTGTTATGGTCGGTTCAATAATTACAGATATTGTGACCAGTATCCCTGGTTTGGGGAGATATGGTTGCAATGGAAGAAGGAAGGCATGGTGGCATATCAGCAGGTTTGGATAGTGAGCTCACCTGCTGCCTGATGGTTTCAATTAGGAAAGGCAAGGCAGTGATGGCTGCACGCCACCATGCATTATACATGGACCTTCGTACATTGTCGGATATAGTGATATACACAGATGGGTTCAAGTGCTTTGAGAGGACTGGCATAGCTTGGGTGGTGTTTGAGAAGGGGGCCTTGACCTGTGTTGACGGGTGCTTGGTTCTACCATCTTAGAGCATTGTGGAATGCGAGCTGTTTGCTGTTGTGTGTGTCCTCCGACATGCTCAGGATATAGCAAAGAGGCACCCAGTCCATGTGTTTTTAGACTGTGTACTGGCCCTCATTGTGGTTGACAGTATGTTTTCGGATAGTGACTCAGCTGAGTTGTGGGAGGTAATAGTGCTTTTATTGAATGCATTCTCACACATCAGTTTCGGTTGGGTCTCCAGTCACATGGGCATTGATAGAAATGAGATGGTCGACCTGAGGGCTAAGGCCTGTGTCAGATGCCTCTTATACTCCCTGCTTTGGGAAGGGGTTAGCTTTGGGATTGGTCACATGGCCCTGGCTTGTAAGCTCCATCAGGAGGAATGGGGGAGCTGGCACGCTAGGGAAGGACATAAGTACTATGCCCATGAACTGAAAGCACCCCGACACCTCTGGAGCCTTACCTAGATGGACTCCTTTATTTTGTTAAGAATCCGCAGTGAGATGGGCATGGTTGGTCATGACAGCTGTAATGGGAAGGAAAACAGACACCACTAGACTGAGTGCTCCTGCTATGCTAGAGGACGTCCTGCTGATGAAGACTTGTATAAGGATTCGGCAGTCTTGAGGTAGAAATATTGGTGGATAGATCATTGGTAGTTGGGCCTGAAAATCCCTCACCATATTGGGGTTGTGGATGGGGAGTTAGTTGTAGTGGGTAAACCCCTTGATGGTACACTGATAGTAGAAAAGAACGGTAGGACAGTAGCGATAGGAAATTCTATGACTTGTACCCGGTATGAGAAGAGACATGATAGTAGTGTATGTGTCATACTGGGCAAGGTGAAATTGCCAAAGAGGTGAGTCTTTTTACCTGATCAGCGACGGTGCAAGTGTCCCTCTTGTGGTACTGCCATTTCCACTATGGTTACCAAGAAACACGTCACCTTCGCGGAACACTTTTAGAAACGGCCCTAATATTTCTGGGTATGTAATGATCGATTTTGACATTTTCAGCACCAGTAGTGGGATGAGCTGAACTTGGTTATGTGAACATCAGTGGTCTTGAGGTGGGCTAAGGTGAATGGGCTGCTAAAGGAATCCTGCTACCCCTTTTGTAGGTTGGTGTTGGTGGGAGATTACTTCGATCTTGGATTGCATTATAAGAGAATAGAGGGATATTGGGATAGACTGTATGTTTCCTTTATTGAGTTTGTAGGACAAATTGTATTGGAAGCGAATAGGGGTGAGGGCATGAGATGATGGCTGGGTAGTGGGGTGGGAAGAGGCAATAATCCAAGGCAGTGCTAGTTGCTGCGAGCATCTATGAGCCCACAGGGGTACTGATTTTTGGATTTATATTTGGGAGGAGCAGTTGCGGGGTGGAATGGTCCATGGTAGTGTATTTTAGATAATTTGTTTTATGGGCATGGGGGATGACTGGTCATATGCCAGTGTTGGTGGTACTAGTATAAATAAAATTAGATTGAATTCTAAGTACTTTTCCTACTTATTACTATAACGAATATAAAACACCGTTAAACTCTTTATTGCTATCACGACCTTTATTATTGTTACGCCAAAGAGAACTCTTCATGAGGGAGAGTTAGAGAAAGCTTACAATAGGTGTTTCTGATGGAAGACAAAGATCTTGTACTATCAGTAAAGTAGGTATAGGCTGGGATCTATCGTAAGACTAGGAAAAAAAGAGAAGAGAAGTATCGTTCCCTGTTGCTAAGAACTAACCATGCGAAGGGAGATTGTTACACCTTAACTTCCTGCTCTTCCTCCTTATCGCTTCTATGCCCTTGTTAAAAAGAAATCCGGCCCAAAGCAGAAATTCTTATCTGAGGTCCTTTGAAAGCCACTGGACCTGTTAGACGGACCCAACCTGATAGACTTCAGAATCGTCTAGGTCAACTAAGATTTATTTCTGTAAATGGAGATTGTCTGAGAAGGCTTGGGCATCACTCATTTCATTTATGACTACTAAGAGTGAAGTCAAGTAGGCAAAGTAGAATAGAATTGTGAAACTAATATTGTATTATTAAGGTCTCTTCTCCATTGCTTGATAATATCTAAAAGCTTGGGAGATACTTCAATAGTTATATTCCCCAATCTGAGTGTTCACGGACTATCTCTATCTATTATACAAGTTTGTACCTCTCTGATTATAACTTGTGATATCAGGTATTCTTCAAGGTACGAACACCCAGAGACCCTGAAAATCACCACACCCTCTTCAGTAATTGCAATATAGTTAACAGGAAATTATGCTATTCCTGATAGTAATTATTCGATTGCCAGAGACTTTAGACTTATGGCCTAGTTCTCAAGTTGACTTCAGCTGGCCGCAATTGTCTCCGTCATTGATGAAATGATCAGTTTCATTTGCGGATTGTTTCTTTGATGGTAGTTGTAATTGCAACCCTTCTACATCGCCTGACTTTAAACTTTTATAACTTCCTACCCAATACACAGATATCTTATGGAGAGCTTCCTACTAATTTGCAGGAATCTATTTTATCGGATTGACAGATAATCCCTTGGCCAGCAACCTATGGTTGCTCTGAGTAACAGGGTTTCAATTGCCTTTCTAGTTTTGGAAATTATTCCTGCAGTTACAACGTGTTTCAAAATCCAGTTGTAACATTCCGTGAAGTTCATTGGCTTCTGTGGTTGTGTTCCTCAGAGTTCTAGACTCTTCTGATTATCATAGAGTGGGTGTGAATGTATCAGATTCTCGTTGAGATTCTTTATCATTTGATACCATTTCTTTGTGCAAAAACATTCTGTTTCCTCTGGCTCATACCAAAGATTTTACATCTTTAAAGCCTTGTAACCTCTTAGGTAGTTGGTGGATTTACTCCATTTCACTTCTCTGACCTATCTAAATGTCCCCTCTCATATATTCTAGGAACAGGATTTAGTTGGACGGACCACATCGACGTATACGGTATTATTCATACACTTTCAATTCCGTAGTATTATAGTCACAGGCCACAACTGTGGTTGATATGTATAATGATGTATGGGCCCCGTAAGGAGGCCAGAGTGGGGTGTTGGAGACCAGAGATTCTGATTCCGAGAGGGGTTACCCTACTTAGAGTGGTTCTTAGGTATCAGATCCTAGGTATTGGATCCTAGTATTCCTAACAGGAGCCTACCAGTAACCCTCGATGATCCTATAGGTAAATCATAAGATTCAGATTCTCTCATATTCAAAGCTGAGTAGTATACCATATGGCCTTTCTCGCTTTTATGAACCAAACTGAGCTAAGGTTATAGCATACTTTCCAATTCTGTCAATAAATCATTTGCAGTAGAAGAGGGAGTAGGAGGCTGGCTATTATCTAACGGGAAAAAGTAGTCAGTCTCGAATGCTTAGTGGGGGAAGGCAGAGGAAATGGATAGAGCAGGAGAAGGAATTGTATGAGGTGTTTAGGCAGTAGGGTGCAGGTCGGAGACTTATAAGTCATAGTTGGTTTTGGTATATTAGTAAGGAATTAGTCTAAAAGGATTATAGTGAGGAAGAACTTACCAAATTTCACTTTTCTAATGGTTGTTTTTTTCTGGGTTTTCTGTCATGGCATGATATTAATCTTCATATAATCACAAATACAGTCAGTAAACTACCAGTATACTTTGGAAATACAATACTTAACTGAATCTAGTTTAACAGATGAAATTTCCAGCTTCAATTGGGAAGTGGAAAGGAAGCAGAGAGATATTCCTGCTGCTATTAGCTGGTACTGTATGAGTAACATCTGTAATATGGATCAGAATCCTGTTCTATATGAATTTGTTGAGTGCTATACTTACAATAGTACCAGAGAAAAGACAATCTGGATGCAGTCAAGTCAGTTGTCAGTATGGGACAAGCGGGAGAAGACCATACAGCTTACCATCTTTGCAGATAGTGTACCTAGAATTAAACTATTTATCTTTTTCAGAGAGAAGATAGTAGGAGGAACAGTACTTACCAAAATAAAAAAATATAACCCAAGAGTTACAGTTAAGTTCAATCTGACAGTCTATGCAAATAGTCAGAATATGATTAAATGATTAGAGAAACAAGTGGTTCCTGTATTGGAGGATCAACTTATCCTGTTAGTACTTAATATGTTTTCCAGACACAAAACAGATGAGGTTTTTGATACTATGCAAGTGAAAGATATAACACCAAGCATTATTCCTGGTAGCTGAATAGGCCTTGTACAGCCTCTTGATGTTTCAATGAACAGGCCATTCAAAGATATCCTAAAGATTAGTATATTTCAGAAAACAATTATAGGAGAGGAAACTTATTCTGATACTTGAAAGAAAAGAAAAAACAAAATATAAAAACTAATGCACTAATAGGATTCATTAGAGGGAAAGCTAGATAAAATAGAAAGAGAAGAAGAAGAAATCATAGAAAAAGAAGAGAGGTTATTCAAGAGTAAGGTGAGGTGGAGATGAATTGCAGTGACCTGGGTGGTTGGAGAAGCATAGGAGCAGTTTTTAGTTGAAAAAGTGGTAATAGGCAAGAAGGCATTCCTCATTGTTGGTCTTGCTTTGCTTATAGATAGGTTAGCAGATTATGAGATTTCCATAAAGGGTATTGACACAGCATTTCTTACCGAAGAATTAAGGAATGAGGAGGGGAAATGTATTATTAATAATGAGAATAATCCTGAAAAACTTGATGAGTATGAAGACGAAGGAGAAATATATTTCAAGTAACTACTAAGAAAGGCTGAGACTGATGTTAGGCCTTACCTGCCGAATTGTCTTAGTATGATTTACCTTAATTCGACTCCATAGCATATAGTTCACTTATTTGAGTTTTTACCATACTGCATTTCCATTGTTTGTTGTCGGTATCAATACATACCTGGGAGAGAGGGATCTTCTGGGATCTAGGTTTTCTGGTACCCTTTTAAAAGCAACATTTTTGCATGAATTTTGGAAGTTGATTTATGAGTATGGGTAAAGGTTGGTAGGCCCATTTTCAAGGTAGTTTTTTTGTTTTTCATAGAATGTTATAATACTTGTATGATAAAATTATACTACAATCACCTCTTAAAAGTGTTGTCCCTCTTTTTAAAAACCCACCAGAAGTTGACCAAACATGGATAATTAACTAGTTGATTTCTTTATAGTAAAATATCATGAAAACAATCAGGAGATTAGTATAAGTTTATTTTTTGAGAGAAGTGTCTATTGTTTGATAGAGATAGCAAAATTTTCATATTTACTGAAGCTGTATGATACTTGGATTTATATAAGCATAGCATGATTGAAAGCCAAAAGGCCAAAACTGTATAGGGGATTGACACTCCATGTTAACCATTGTATGTGTGTATAGGAGCTGGCCTTCTAGGGTAAATAAATAAAAATTTAATAAAGAAAAATTATATAAAGAATTTCATTGTAAATATCTACTCTTTATAATTTTAAATAATTTTAAAAAAATTTCTTTTACTATTTTTCCAGTTAATGAATATACTGAATTTTGTGGGAAAACAAGATATGATGCAATACTTTTGATCTAGGTTTATTTGTATTTTTTGTTTTTTCCTTTTCACTCTTTTAATCACAGTTCTTTTTGTATGACATTTTTAAGGTTTATTGCTATTCTGTACTTAAGTACAGTCATGTCTGTTTAATAATTATACACCTGTCTAGCAACTACAACCACAATACTCAATAAATTCAACCATACAAAAAATCAAGATACAAAGTCAATTAAGGAATAGATGAAAGTACATGACTTAAGCTTCAAAGAAATCCAATTACCATTTTGTATTACTTCCATCTGCATCCAAAACAGCCTAAATTCTGTCAGGTATTCTTTCCATTCAACCCATGCAATGTCTCTTGGGAAAACAAATCCCACTCCTCCTTTGCTTCCTGAAATAATTCAGCAGCACTATGGGGCCTTCTTTCAATCTGGAAAATTGCTTTCTGAGGGCTCTTTTGAGTAGTGCTCAGGTGTTCTCAATAGGATTGAGATCTGGAGAGTTAGGTAGCCAAGGAAGTATTTTATAACCACAGTTTGCCTGCAATTTTCGATTTTTCTCACCACCATGCCAGGAAGCATTGTTTGCAGCTAGGTAGATATTGTCAGAAGGTCTATCTAGACCTTCAATAAAAGGGATAAGGTATGGCTGGTGGATCTCAGTTGTATATTGGTAGGAATTGAGGCCAAGTCTGTCTCTTTTACTAGTTCTTTCCTCCTCCCTCCTCTTTCTCACAAGAATTAACTCAGTCCTCTCATCCTGCATTATTGCAGCATAGATACTAATGCTAGTCCTTCCTGACTTAAAGCTAGGCTTCAAGTTTTTTTCTTCCAGCTCTTTACCAGCTCTTCTCCTGACCTTTCTCCCAACAGGATTTGGATCATGGATGATAGTAGCTTCATTAACAAAAACCATCCAATTTCTTGCCCCTCTCCAGTTCCTCCTTCTCCTAGCTAACACCTTTCTCTTTTCCCTCCGTTCTTTCCTCCAAAAAGGCTTTTTTCTTGGCATTAAAAGCTTAAAACTAGCTTCTGAAATGATCTTGTTAATAGTTATCTAGCCAAGACTAATATTTGCCTTTTTGGTAATTTCGTGTAGTGCTAAAGGAGGCTTGGTGTTGATAATATCCTCTACTGCTCTTCTTTTGGGATGGGTAATCTTGGTGGGTTGGCCTTGCTTGGAAACATAATGGGGATCTCTATCTCTTGTCTTGGTTCTAGTGACTACCTTTTGAACAGTAGCCTTGCAGACCCCAATAGCCTTTACTATTTTATTGTACTCCATATCTGTATGCTTATATAGGGCATAAATTTCCTGATTCCAATCTTCTTTCGCTCAGGTCGAGTGAGGGGGAGCCATGGTCGCCAGGCAGATGAGGGGATGATGGTATTGCGTAGTTGCCACCCAGGAGTATACTTATTAAACGGACATGACTATACAGTACCGGCACAGTACGATACTTATACAGTGTCATGCAGTTCTCGAATAATATGGCACATATTTCAAATATGTGAAAGGTACTGTACTTTGCACCTATCATACATGTATTCCAAACTTTCCAGTGCAAGTAGACTACCGGTACCGGTACCCCCCCCCTAACTGCATGGTTGCCAGGAGATCGGCGCAGGAATTACCATATACAGTATTGTACAGTACAGTATCATACTTTGCATGCCCCAGGGTATAAGTACCGATACTCGTAGCTGGCAAGACGGATGTTCGAAAATGAGGGATTCGGAAAAGATACCTGTATTGCAAAGGATCGGTGCTTATCTGGGTGATGAGAGAGATAAATTCATTAACCACTATTTTCGGATACCATTCGCCTGATACTGGTACTGATACCAGGAAAAGACGAGCGGAGGTATGTATATTATGCTTTGGCATTCAGATGGAGAATTGACCATTTCGTAATATAATATTTCTTCAGTCCCTGTTTTCGGCTGTGTATGGCCTTGGTCGAGTAAAGTAATCCATACTTTATGTAAACAGCAATATCGGGGTTAGGTCTCTGTGCTGGATTGCAATTGACCCGGGTTATAAAAGTACCACACGGTCTTGAGTACATGAGGAAAAAAAAAAAAGAAAACCTCCCTGTATTTTGGCGAGGGGTGTCGTATGATATATGGTCGATAAAGCACCGCAATGATTGGTCAGTTGTTGCGACGAGCCAAAGATAAAGGAATGTATCATCTCTAGATCTTTTTTTTTTTTCTTAAGGGGAGTACCTATTGTATTTCGCGAAGTCATGAAGTAGATAAACTCGAGATTATCCCGACTGCCGACAGCAGCTGATGTTTTTTCATTCTTCAAGTTTGAAAAGGGCGGAGACGAACACATGCGCCTGAAGAATCAACAGGTGTCTATGAATGGAGGGAGTTGGGGGGGGGGGTGAGTATCAATGAGGGGTACCGACCGGTAATGTACGACGACGGTAGGGAAAAGTCTGGTGAACAACACGACGTTCGCAATTTACCTCATTTTCAACATAACAACAACTGGGTTTTACACAATAAGAGTTTTTGACAAATCAGAAGTGCTCATCATTGCATCAGTTGTCTCAACAGAGAACCTTTAGGTTGGGTGTAGATGTGAGGGACGATAGCTGAGGGCGTGAAAAGAAGGTGGAAGGAGGTAGGACCTGGAACGTGGAAGGGAGAAGGGGTAGTAGGGAAAGGTGGCGAGAGGGAATTGGAAGATAAGGGGAATTCACAGGATTGGTGGAAGGAAATAGGCAGGGAATTGATTGGTGAGATTTGTGATGGGGGGTGGGAAAGAGCTATTATTGGAAGAAATGCAGAGGGTGGTATTAAGCGGGTTAATGAAAAAGGAGAGGGGATTGGAGGAAGAAGGAAGAAATAAGGAGGGAAAGAAAAAGGAGGTAAAAGGAAAAAAGTAAAACAAGAGGGAAACAGAAAAAGGGAAGGAAGATGAGAACAGGGATATAGCAATAGAATTGGAGAATAGAAGAAATATGGAAGGAAGTGGATTAGGAGATAGCAAGTATGCGGTACAAGGAAAGAAAAGAAGAGTGGGTTCATGGAATATGAAAGAGGATAGGTAAGGGGAAATAGAGATGGTAGAGGAAGAGGAAGATGACTTAGGGATTGAAGTAAGCTATAGTAAAGAGTTGAGAAAGGAGATAATTAAGGAAAAAGAGAAAAAGAAGAGGGAAGTGATAGAGTGGAGAAAGAGAGAAGAGGTAGAGAGATTACATAAGAGGTGGAAGGATTGAAGAGAATAAGTGGAAAAGATAGAAGAGATATTAGGAATAGGAGGGGAGGAAGCATTGTGATTTATGAGATATATTAATAAGAGGAATATGAAGGAATATGTGAGAAGAATGGAGGATGTTATGGATGTTATAGGGGAGAAATTAAGAGAAGAAGAGAAGAGAGGGAAAAAATAAATAAAGAGAAGAAGAGAAGAGAGGGAAAAAAT
>NW_003298755.1:495126-532934 GCF_000151645.1 Tuber melanosporum
GCCAGAATAGCGTTCAGTGAAAGCAGGCACTGTCGCCTCCCATAATCTGATAGACTTCAGAATTGTCTAAGCTAATTGAGATTTGTTTCTGTAGATAGAGATAGTCTAGGAAGGCTCGAGTTTACTTGTTTTGCTTTATAACTACTAAGAGCAAAGTAAATTTGGTAAAGTAAGATTGAATTGTAAAACAATATTATATTGTTAAGGTCTCTTCTCTGTGGCTTGATGATGTCTAAAACTTGGAAGGTACTTTGATATTTATATTCCCCCTCTGAGTATTCGTGGACTACATCTATTTATTATACAACTATGTACCTCTCTGATTATAACTCGTAACATTGGGTATTTTTGAAAGATGCAAATACCTGGAGACCCTGAAAACCCCCATACCCTCTTTGGTAATTATGATATAACTAACTTGGAACTATACTATTCCCAATAGTAGTTATCTGATCTTTAGAGTCTTTGGACTTGTGGCCTAGTTCTCAAGTTGAACTGAGTTGGCTCCAATTGTCTCTGTTATTGATGAAATGATCAGTTTCATCTGCGGGTTGTATTTGCAAAGAAAGTCGTAATGGCAACCTTTTTTCAGCTCGTCTGAATTTAAACCTCTATTACTCCTTACTCAACCAAAGGATATTTTCCAGGAGACTTCCTACTAATTCGCAGAAAGCTATTCCAGCAGATTGACAAATATTCCCTTTGTCGGTAACCTTCGATTGCTTTGCGTAATTGGATTTCAATCATTGTTGTAGTATTGGAAGTTATCCTTGTTGCTACAACGTGTTCCAAAACCTAGTTGCAACATTCCATGAAGTCTAACTGCTGCTATGGTTGTGTTCCTCGGGGTTCTAGACTCTTTCAGATATTGTAGGGTAGATATAAATGTATTGGTCTCTTGCTAAGATTCTTTACTATTCAATACCATCACTTTGTGTGAAAACGTCCCATTACCTACAGCTTATGCCAAGGGTATAACATCTTTGAAGCCTAGTAACCTTCTGAGTAGTTGACGGATTTACTCCATTCCACCTCTCAGACCTAGCCGAAGGTCCTCTCTCATATATTCTGCGAACAGACTCTGGTCGGAAGGACGGTGGTAACATATATGGTGTTATCCTAACACTTTCAATTCTGTAGTACTATCGTCACAGGACGCAATTGAGATTGTTGGGTATGATGACATGCGGGGGGTGTTGGCCATCAGAGATTCCAATTCAGGATGAGGTTACCCTACTTAGGGTATTTCCTGAGTATCGGATCCCGGTATTCCTAACACTACCGATCTCAATTTTCAAAGAATACCTTAATCAATACTACATTATACATTGTAAATATTATATCAAGCCTAAACAGACTAGAAATATAGACTAGAAAGGATTCCCAATAGGTTTGGAAGGAGGAGGACTAATCTTATATACTACAGGTAGAAAGAATCTGAGAATAATGCAGGATGGGAAGTGGTTATAAGTTACTGTAGTTAAAGGCATTTCTGGCAGTGGCAAGTCAATTCCACCTCTTATCATTCATGCCTCCAATGTTCACTGAATAGGTTACTATAGTAATATCAACTATGAGAATAATCAGAATGCCTATTTCACACACCCTAAGGCTGGGTATGGTATGACTGAGATCACATTAGGCTGGTGGGTGAAAATCTCTGAGCCACTGACATGGCCGGAAGCTGGAATCAAGGAACATTGAATGCTCGTTTTGGATAGATACAGCTCTCATGTCAACAATATTGAGTTTATCAAATACTGTGTTAAGATGAATATTCATCTGATATGCCTTCCGGGTCATATCATCCATGTTCTTCAATCTTTGAATATTGGGATCTTTTCTGGTATTGGAAATAGTTATTGGAATGAGTTGGAAGACTTTCTCTGTAATCAAGGACCCAATTAGGCAATGCATAAACGTGACCTTTATCTAATGTACCACAATGTAAGACTAAAGGCCATGAGCGGGAGGAATATTCTATCATCCTGGTATACAAGTGGCATGATACTGTTCAATTGGCAGAAAGTTTTCACTTGGTCAGGACTTCAATTATGTACTCCTCAATCAAGGCCTAGGAAGCAACATCTTTCTGGCCTCTGTCCTTTCCCATAATATGCAGAGACATCATCTGAACTTGATAAGATTAGAGAGGAGGCTAACTGACTTGAATTTAATGATGAAAGTAGTACTCTCTTAAATGAACTTGAAGCTTTGGACTTGTGTAGTAACACAAATGCCCAGACTGTTCTTAATACTATAGCTATTACCAGACTCCTAGCTGTCAAGCCTAGTACTACTGACCACCACCAGATTAAGGATAGCCATATTCTTCACTCCTTAGTCCTTTCTAAGCTTTATAACTGGCATGAGGGTGATGATATTTACAAAATGATTTGGCTGCCATAAAGAGACTTTCGCGACAGTGACAAAAGGCCCAATCACCAGCCGTCATATCTAGAAGAAAGACCAGGACTCAGCTAAGGGCTGCTGTAAATAAAAAAATAACAGATTGAGTGGAGGATGAGATGGACTGTGATAAGTTTACTGAACTATTAAGTATTTAATATCTCACTATACGATATTTTCAAACTAATAATTCACATTTACTAGGAGGAATATACGATTTCTAACAATATGGATCTAAACACTATCGACCCCCAGTGCTCCTTATATAAAAAGGTTAACTATCAAGTCATTTTAAGTTCTGATTCTGCCAAGGATAGTGATTGAATCATAACTGATCACTTTAGGGTCTCAATACTGCAATTTGTATTATTACAAAATTCTTTTTCTTGTCTATCCTATGACAATTAAAGGCCTTTATTAGATAAAGCTTAAGACTAGGACAATCAATATTGAGCTGGTGGTGGCAATATTTGATGTTTTTTCATACATGTCAAAATTGACCCATTTGTAGTACATGAGTGATAACTTGGTTCAATACCTTAGCTTGTGGTGCATTAAACACATGTCTCTTGAGGTGAGGACTTGAATTGTTATTCGATTTCTTCGATATGTTTGAGGTATTATAACAACTGGGATGTTTATTATGGCATCCATACCGTTTTGACCACTGAGGTCTCCTCAGACAAACAGAGTTAATTGGTATATTGGCAGCCCACTACTAGTAGTCTTACTCCAGGCAGATGGGTTTCCATATGTTCCACTCTTACTACCCGAGAAACCAATATTGGAGGTCTCTACTATTGTTCAGATATCATGAAGATAAAAGCCAAGTACGTAGGGCTAGTCAGTTGTCTCATTGAGAACTATGTCTAGCTTATTATCTACCTTACTAAACTATGAACAGTATCCTCATTATATCGGGTGCCCATTCAGTACTGGCATAGCATCTAACAAGTAGTATCTAAAGGTAAGGTTCAGGGCTCTTGTACCTATTCCCCATATAGGTCAAAGATATGCTTTACTCATCTCTCTGAATCATTCATCTTAGCCCTACTGTCACTCCTGGCTCAGTATCTTTGGTGGTGTCTGTTTTCTGTCTAGGTTTTGGTTCTTATCAGAGACCTTTCAGATTCCAGATCACGGGCTAGACTGCTTCTACTAATATGTATTGGGTCATTAGGACCAAACATAATTATTTTCAGTAATAATTAAATGACTTAAGCAATTTATTTATCTTCCCTTAATTATTAAAGCTTAGAACATGAAACTTGAATGGAGAAGATTTTCCTACGTCAGTAGACTACGGCGATCATTCTAGGCCTTGGTGCCTTGTACAAAGGTGATTGTATTCTGGCATTTTCTCTAAACACTTGGATTTGTCTTGAATTGTCATAAACGTGGCTAAGCAAGGAAAGAGATGTCACATAAGTCATGATTTTAAGTCATAGGTATGTTAAGGTTTTCCCACATATGACTATTTTGGTCATATAACTTATTTATATTATGATTTATTATGTTTCACACATGATTTGATTATGAGTCATGGGACATGGATCTGGTAACGGTACCTTACAAGTATGCCTTGCCAGTATGCCTTGCGCATATAACTTATGTAATGCATATGAATTCCTCATGAGGTTATAAGTCTCATGCATGTGACTACTTAGAGTGATATGACTTGTTTATTCCGTTATGATTGGTTTATAAGTTTTTACATATAACCTCACTATGAGGTTATGGGTTTCGTACATGTGACCACTTTGGTCACATGACTAGTTGGTAATAATTTGGTTTCATGCATGTGACTACTTAGGATCACATGACTGTGGAGTAAGGAATGATTATACAAGGGGCTAATCGAGTCTGAGGAGGAGGAGTTCTTCACCCTTTGTTCTAAGTACTTTCCTGGTCTTTAGTTTTACCTCGGCTTAGAACATGAAAGTTCGGTCTCAACCAATGAAAGTCCTTAATTTCTATCTCACTATAGGCTTCAAGTCTTTAACTTTGATCACCTTCTTGGATATTATTATTATTCCTCCCATGTTTGCTGGAAATCTTGATTTCCTTCTACTTATCTTTACAGTTGTTAACTATGATCGCCTCCCCACAGTTGTAATAGCTAAGTGAAACTCCATCTCCTCCACCACCTCTGCTGTACATTCGTCAGTGGTTCTGTCTTAGGCCATTGTGAAGAACCTCAGCCAGGAGGCAGAGGTCTCTCGCCTTCGGCATCACATCTCTGACCTCTCTCCACGATTGGATTGCTCTGAGAAGAACACGTCTACCTTATCGGCTACCCTGGCCAACGAATAAACTAGTATTTGTGGTTTGGTCATGATGTTAGTGGCCAACACTTCTAAAGTTGTCCCTTCTTCGCCGGTCTTCTTAGTTGCTTCGGTTACTACAGTGGTATTGATTGTGGGGTGTGGGCTAGATCCTGGGAGTTCTCAAGGTCTAGCGGAGGAGTCTCCTTTGGGGAATGATGTACGAGCCATCAGCCTGGCCCCTTCTGCAGCTTCTGTTGCGGGAAGTGGTATGGGTAGACCAGCTCCTGATTTGTTAAATCCGATTGAAGTGCATGCTCCTGGTATGGGTGGGGTGAATCCCCTTGTAGTGGCATCAACTACAGTGGTATCACCTCCTTCGGAGGGGCAGATGCCTGAGCCCTTTGTTGCTGAGCCTGTGGCTAGCTGGGAAAACGCCTCCAGTAGCATCTCCAATGTGGCAGTGGGTGGAGATAAGAGTGACCCGTCCACTCCTGTTGCTAGACCTGTATGTGTGGAAGGGAAGTACAAGAGAAACAAGAAACTTGGAGTCAAGCAAGACTCGACCTGACCTGCGCAACTTGCATGCGACTCGGAACAGTCATCACCGTTACCAGTTCACTACCCATGGAGGAAACTGGACAGTTGGAGGAGGACTTGTATTCTTGGGTATGTTCGGTCAGGTGTCGACAGCTCAAGGACTACATTATCCTGGCTTCTTCTGCTAAGACTTATGCACTGTGCTACTACCATAGTGCTCCATAGACTTTCTACAACTATTCATACCTCTTTAACTAGGGAGCCGTAGCCTTATGAAGTAGCTTTTTTAAGGTTAACACGCTTGAGTTTTAGGCATTTCTTTTGTTGAAATTTGGGTGTAGGGTACCTGGGCTGTTGGCAGAAATATCCTAGGATCATTGGATAGGGGCATTCTGGTGGACCTCTGCTGTGGAGGAGGTTTTTGCAGGTTTACATTCAGGTAGTGGTAGTAGATTTGTGTTTGTATTTTGAACAGGTAACTTGGCTGGTGGGTAGGCTGGGCAGGGCAGAACTGCCTTTACCATTGATGGCTTTGTATTTAGTGTGTGTGTTAGGACATGGCACGGGCATGTTTGAGGTATGGAGTTGTAGGTTTATATAGTTCATAATCAGTGGTATCCAGGATGCGACAACCTGGGGTCATGGCCCTGGGACTCGTATGCTAGTGTTGGCAGTACAAGTTTAAATAAAATTAGATTAACCTCTATGTACTTTCCTCATCCTTGCCTTTACTCCACCTTATTGGTAAGCTTACGTGCCTACAATGGTTTTTTTTGCAGGACAGTTAACTCTGTTCGCTCAGTATTCTGGTACTCAGAGTTGTCATGTAGCTGAGGGCCTCTCTACTTGCTTGCAGTGTTTCATCGCCTCCCAGACATCTCACAATACTGGCAATTCGAGCTATTCATCACCATTCCTTATGAGCACCTTTTGGTAAAACATCTATAGCCTCCTGTCTATTATCTACTCACAGGTTTCTCATTTGATTATGGAGATGGAGAATGGTATTTGGGGGAATCACCTGTATCGTTCTTGGAGCCTGCTCATATTTTTTGTTAGGCTTTAACAGAGTCTTCAGCTCTTGTGATACATAATGCCTATGGGGTCACTTGATGACAGTCCTGTGTCCTCAACTCATCATACTGGCCGCATTATTCCTCAGGTGGCCTGGGCAGTACCTGCTCTACCACTCCACATTACAAGAGATTTCTATGGTCAGAATTCTGCAAACTTGTTTATCACCATTCCCTTAGAAGTTTTGATCCTAGTGGCATTTACAGTGATTTAGTCAGGCATTTCCACCTCACCTCGATATGGATAGCTTTGAGCTTGAAAATCTATACCCCCTGGTGCAGCATTTCTCGTTGTCTGGGATAGTATAGGATGATTAGCTACCAGATACTCTTGTTGTCTGTGCGTAGGAATGGTTCTGTTGTGAATTGTGGTTAGTGGCTTCACCCATTGCAAGTAAGGCCTACCTTCTCTTTGTTGACTTCGGCTTCCTCTCTCATACACATCCTGTCAGGTTGGTTGAGGATGGCATTTGCCATTTATTTGGTCTGTGTATTTGCTGGACCGGTGGGACTGTTCTCAGATGGCCCTGTCTGACCTTTTCCTGGCCCGATTGGACTTCAGTTTGGTTGAGTTGGCTGGTGTGGCTGGTGCCTGTCATCTCAGGTATTGGTGCTGTCTCCTTTATGGCTCCCAGCTCTGACTGGTGGGCTCTGTCACGTGTTCGCAAGGTGCTAATCACGTTATCGGTAATAGATACGATAGTTGGCAGATGGCCTGCTCTTCCAGAGAGGAGGCGAGAGCTGAGAACTAAAGAAGTCTTCGAGGGTGTATTGAGGAACAAAGAAGTAACCGTTCAACTAAGTATATTGAAATACTGTCTGTCGAAGTCTGCCTTTTCTATCGTAGAAACAGGCGGTCTTTAAATACACAAATCTGTTCATATCTAGCATGAACGAAACTAATCAAAGGTATCAATTGATACACTTTGGTGAAACTAAATAAGTATCAAAACGATACTTAAAACATAAAACAAAACTAAGTATCAAACGATACTTAAAACAAAACATAAAACAAAACTAAGTATCAAACGAGACTTAAAACAAACCAAGTATCAAAGCGATACTTAAAACAAAACATAAAACAAAACTAAGTATCAAACGATGCTTAAAACAAACCAAGTATCAAAGCGATACTTAAAACAAAACTAATAACCCAGTACCTGTACCGGTTACAGGCCCCTTACAGCGACACAGTATCGAGGGATAGGGCTCAGTTGGTGTAGCCAAGACCAGTGGCTGACTAATAAGGCCAGGTATATGCTACGCTGGGGCTGTCTGATAGTTAACCTATCTGAAGGGCAGGGAGGGCTAGATAGGCTCCGAAGTGTCCAGTGTATAGGCCTTGGGGAGGGCTGATGGGGGGGAGAGAGGTACTTGCGAGCACTAATCAGATCTGCATCATGCTGGAAAATGTCTAATTAAGTATCTCCAGCCTCGGTGAGCTGCTAAAGTTAAGTTACTGAGTTCTGTAAAGCTTCGTGGTGAACGAGTGTGCTCATAGCCACCTTTGCAAATAGTGGATTGTGACTACCTGGTTGTACTTGTTTCCATCTTATTTGCTGAGATTTGTGGGGTTTGTTTGGTTTTCTTGGTTTGGTTACAGGTATGGCTGAAGGAGGTATGGCACTGCAGGTGGGAGATAGACTCCACTAATCATTTCAGTCTGTCACTACCTCCTTGTAGTTAATTTGTTTATTGTCTTTGTTTGGGGAACAGGCTGTGGGTACAGGTTCTCCTTATCTGTATGTTCTTATAAGGCAACTGGCAAAGTAAGTCCATAGGATTGGTAACCTGGCCTGGGGGCATGAGAGGAGGACATGTTGGTCACTTTCTACTCTCCATTGTGTTACCTGTAGGTTTAGATTATTTGTTGGTTTTCTTTTATAGTGGATACAGATTGCAGGATGGTATTCAGACCAGTTGGTAGTAATTTATGTCATTTGATGAGGAACCGTGTCAGGTTGGTTTTTTGTTTAGCGTCGGCTACACTTAGTGCTGATTGGCCTCATACTGGAGAAGCTACAGACTTAGACCAGCAAGGGTACTGGGTTGTTTGATGGTCTTATAATTAGTTTCTGTGCAGGCATGACTCGGAGATGGAAAGTTCAAGGCTGCAGACTTAGTTAGCTCAGGGTTAGTGGCATACCAGTTAGCAGTATCTCTGTGGTGGCAGGGGCTTATCATATACCAGTATTGGTGGCACGAGTTTAAATAAAATTAGATTGAATTCTAATGACATTTATTGTCCTCGTATTCACTTCTCGGCGGTGGTGAGCTTTGGCTCCCACAATCATTATTTATGCTAGACAGTTATCTAGGTTCATCCAGTATTCTGTCATTGGAGGTTGTCCCGTGGTTGAGCACTTGTCTACTTGTTTGTACTATTTCATTTTTGGCTAGTTATCTCACTATGCTCATACTTCAAGCACTTCATTAGGATCGCTCCAGGGCTCCTTTCCATAAAAGGTTTTTGGCTTCTCGTCAATTGCCTACTCTCTGGTTTTACATTCAATTGAGGCGATTGAATATTGTGTTTGGGGGGATCACGCATGTCGTTCTTTGAGCCAGCTCATGTTTGTTAGATTTTAACAGTACCCACCTGGCCCCTCTAGCTTACTGCATGTTTCTACAATGGGAATTCTATGATATTCTTTGTTACCACTTCCATAGAGTCTTTGTCTCCATGGTACTTACAGTGGTTCAGTCAGACGTCTTCTTCTCACTTCAGTGGAGTTGGCTTTGACTCTTAACCTTTTACCCTCTGGGCAGCCTTTTATTGTTACCTGAGATGGTGTGGAACAATTGGCTGCCAGACACTCACATCGTCTGTATATTGGGTTGCTTCAGTTGTAGATTGTAGTTGGCAGCCTTACCTATTGCAAGTGGGATCTACCTTCCATTAGTCAGCCTTTGTTCATTTGAGCTCCCAGTTTCTGTCGCATCGATTGGAGTTGCTTATTGCCTTGTATTTGTTCTGTGCCTCCTACCGGACCTTTGAGGGTGTTCTTGGATGGTCTAGCCTAGCTCTTCCCCTGCTTGGTTAGCCTTCAGTTCGGTTGAGTTGGATAGTTTGACTGGCGCTGGTGTCTTTGGGTGTTGGTGCTACCTCCTTGGTAACTCCCAGCTATAGCTGGTGGGCCCCTTTCTGCTACATGGTATCGGGGAATAGGGCTCTGTTAGTGTGGCCAAGACTAGTGCCTGCTTGGTGAGGCTAGATAAAGGTTATGCTGTGAATATAGACGGTTGACTAGTCTGAGGGGTTGAGGCGACTGGATGGGCTCAGTGGCTTCTTGTGAGTGGGACTTGTGGGAGGCTAAGTTGGGGGAGAGAGGTACTTACAAGCACCGGTCAGGTAAATATCTGGTAGTGCAGGATCTGATTCAGTGTTTCCAGCGTGGATTGGATTAATATGGCTATGCTGTGAAGTACTGTGAAGCTTCCTGGCAGGCTGGCAGGCTGTTAGCCAGCCGTGTAGATAGTGGATCACTACTACCTGGTTGGACTTCTTTCCGTCTTATGTCCTGTCTTTTATCGGGTTTGTTTAGTTTCTTTAGTTTGGTTACGGGTATAGCGGAAGGGAGCAGGGCACCACAGGTGGGAGATAGGCCCTACTAATAATTTCTGTCTGTCACTACCTCTATGTATTTCTTTTATTTATGGAGATGGTTTGAATTATGGGTAGCAGGTACTGGTCATCCTTACTAGTTATTAGACGGAAACAATCTGGTAGACTCTAGAATTGTCTAGGCCAACCAAGGTTTGTTTCTATAAATGGAGATTGTCTAGGAAGGCTCAAATTTACTTGTTCCATTTATGACAACTAAGAGCAATGTAAATTTGGTAAAGTAAGATAGAATTGTAAAAACAATATTATATTGTTAAGATCTCTTCTCTGTTGCTTGATGATGTCTAAAGCTTAAGAGGCACTTCGATATTTATATTCCATGTCTGAGTGTTTGCGGACTACATCTATTTATCATACAACTATGTACCTCTATGAATATAACTTGCAACATCGAGTATTCTTGAAAGATGCAAACACCTGGAGACCCTGAAAACCACCACACCCTCTTTGGTAACTATGATATAACTAACTTGGAACTATACTGTTCCTAATAGTAGTTATCTGATCTTTAGAGTACTTGGACTTGTGGCTCAGTTCTCAAGTTAAACTGAGTTGGCCCCAATTGTCCTTGTCATTGATGAAATAATCAGTTTTATCAGCATGTTGCATTTGTGAAGGTAGTTGTAATCGCAACTGTTTTGCAGGTTGTCTGACTTTAAACCACTATAACTTCTTACTCAACTGATAGATATTTTCCAGGAGACTTCCTACTAATTTGCAGAAAGCTATTCCACTGGATTGATAAATATTCCCTCTGTCAGCAACCCTTAGCAGCTCAGCATAATGGCGTTTCAATCACTGTTGTAGTATTGGAAGTTATCATTGTAGCTACAACCTACTCCAAAACCTAGTTGCAACACTCTGTCAAGTCCAACGGCTTCTATGGTAGTGTTCTTCGGAGTTCTAGACTCTTTCAGATATTATAGAGTGGATGTGAATGTATTGGTCTCTTGCTAAGATTTTTTACCATTCAATTCCATTGCTTTGTACGAAAACATCCCATTACTTACGGCCCATGCCAAAGGTGTTACATCCTTGAAGCCTAGTAACCTTTTGAGTAGTTGGTGGATTTACTCCATTCCACTTCTCAGGCCTAGCCGTAGGTGCTCTCCCATATAACGTGTGAACAGGATTTGGTTGGATGGAGGGCGATGACGTATATGGTGTTATTCTGACACCTTCAACTTTGTAGTATTATAGTCACAGGACCCAACTGAGATTGATATGTATGATGATGTATGAGCCCCGTATGTGGGCTGGAGGGGGATGCTGGAGACTAGAGATTCCGATTCTGCGTGAGATTATACTACTTAGAGTGTTTCCTGGGTATTGGATCCTGGTATTTCTAATATGAGCTCCCTCCTCTTAAGGCTTCCCCTCAAATGCCTTTTCAGTACATATAAATTAAAAATAAAACATTAAAATAAAACATTAAATTATTAAAACCTCAAACATTGATTCCTTTAGGACCCAATGAGAGCAGGATAAAAAACCTTCTGTGTTTGATTGGCCATGTTTGAAAAACCTTTTCTTGATTGTCCTTCCTTTGTCCGGCATGGCATTCCCAGATATTTACAGTAGAACTCTTTCACTATTTCCTTTGCGTTATCCATGCCTGTAGCAGGTTTCCATGTGTTTTCATCTTCAGAACAACCTTGCCATCTAGCAAAGTACCATAGCTCTCGTACCTCCTTGTAGCCACCGTGTACTCACTTTCGGAAAGAGCATATCTCGCTTCTCAGGACTTTGTTTTATTTCCCAATATCAGTCACCCTCAATATCCTTGTGTTCACTGGAAGGTTGTTGTCTGTCTGCATGTGCTGGCTTCCTGTAAGGTTCTAACAGAGATAGATAAAATACTGGGTGTAAGTTCTATCGATCTGAAATGTTGACCTTGCAGGCACGATTTCCTCTTTTCTCCAAGATCAAGAAAGGTCCATATAACTTTGGACTGAGTTTCTTCAACTTCCAATGTGTATGAATGTTCTTTGTGCTACCCTTAATATTACTTTATTGCCAATTTTGAAGTCTAGTTGTTGCTTGGCCTTTTTATCAGAGTATTTGGCTATAGCTTCTCATCTCTGATAGAGTGACTACCTTGCTTGCTCGTGGATTGTCGTTGTCCAGTTTGCATACGTGAAGCTCCACGATTTTGTACCTCGTGTTTCTTCATTCATTCCATTTGTGAATAAAATCCATAGTTTGTGTACAAAGGGGTCATTCAATGTGAATAGATTGCTGAGTTATTGTGGGTATATTGGGCTAGAGGTAGTAATTGGTAAAAGTCATCTTGATCATAGTTGATGAAATTTCGTAATTAGCCTTTTTGTACTTGGTTGGTTTGCTCAGTTTGTCTGTCCCTCTGTGGGTGGTATGCTGTAGACATTCTCCTTTTTATACTTAACATTTTGCACAACGATTGCCAAAATTCTCCAGCAAACTTCGAGTTCATATCTGAGACAATTTCTGTTAGTAAGCCATGTAGCTTCCCAATTTCTTATATGAAGGCTGTAGCCATGTTCTTTGGAGTGGCTCTCCCTTCTAATCTAATGAAATAGGCAATTTTTGTAAACCGGTCGACTACTACAATAGTTTGGGTACAATCTTGATCTTGGAGTAGCTGTGTAATAAAGTCAACAGAAAGTGATATCCAAGCTGCAAAGGGTATTGATGGTGGTTGTAGTAGACCATATTTCGCATGTCGTGGAGATTTGTTATGTTGACAATTATTACACGACTGTATATAATCATTTACCCAATTTACAAGGCCTTTTCAATAGAGATCACTCATAATTATCTCCAGGATTTTTCCTTGTCTGTAGTGTCCTGCTATCTTAGCATCATGAAAACCTTCAGCTATTACTATATAAAGGTCCTGGTTTTCTGGTATAAATAGTCTTTACTTATAGTAAAAAAACTTGTCGAATAAGGTCCAGTCTTTCTGGAAAGGTTTGCCATTGTCTCATAGTTTCTCCAACTTATTTTTGCTTTTCAGCTATTCTCTTTCTCCAGGGATGGCCTTTTGGATTTGTTCCAAGATTTCCAGATTGAATTTCTGCAATTCTTTGCAGGCAAGTATAGCACTAGTCATAAGAGTTGGCTCAGGTATTTCGGCTGCATTATATCAGTGTATATTCTGATTTATTGACCCATATAACTGGCTGACTATCGGTTCCAATTCCAAGATAGTAATGGCCCTGGTTGTGACGTCAGTACTACTGAATCCCGACGTGCCTCTTTTAGTATCTTCTGGGTTGTCTACTTCCATCACATCAGCGGAGTTAATTTTTTCTATCACTAACTAGGCAATTTGATCGCTGGCTTTAATGAGACAGTCAGTATCTCGATAGTTGGATAGCAATACTTTGGGTTCTCCGGCATAATCTGTGTCACTTACACCTGTACTAGTAGAGATACCGCTTTTGATGGCTAATCCACTTTTTGGACCAATCCTCACATAAGTTCCGACTGGTAGTCCAATTGCGATACCAGCCCTAACAATTAACTGTCACCATGCTGGGATTATATCTTCCTGCATAGTGTAAAGATCATGGCCTGCTGCCATTCTTGAACATTTAGTTGGTAATCTTGCTCTTGTGTCTAACGGTTTTACTTAAATCATGGAGTCTGTGTTATTCCAATTTGCTGTTTCCTGTATATCATATGCGCTTATATTGTCTGTTGTGCTGCTCATTATTAGACATCTTGGAATTTCCCCTTCTGTAGTTCTTGTTACTGAACTGACTTAAAAATGTTCTGGTTTCAATATTGCTTGTTCGCGATGTCCAGCTCCCTCCACAGAATGGTACTTGGGCTATCGACTAATTGTATCAGGTTTGCCAACTCTTGTGCTTAGGCTGTAATCAATTTTGAAGTTGTAATCTACCAACTTCTGTACATAACGGATTGGACGTCTGCTCCAGACCTTAGAGATGAGGAAATATTGGAGGTTTTGGTAATTGGTGTACACAGTTAGTGGTTTTTCGGTTCCAACTAGGTATTGGTACCATTTTTTGAAGGCTTCCAATATTGCTAGCAGTTCTGGTTTGTAGATCTCATAATTACATTCCGCAGAATTTAGCTTCCTGCAGTGAAAAGCTACAGGATGTAGTTTTTTCTCCACAAAGTGGGAAAGCATACAGCTTAAAGCGAAGTTACTAGCATCTGTTTTCAGCACTGTGTAATGATCGCTCCGCAGATAGTTAATTCTTAGCGAAGGGGAACGATACTTCTCTTCTTCTGCTCCTTCTTCCTTCATCTTACGATAGCACTAGGCCTCTGCCTACTTACCGATAGTACAAGACCTTTGTCTTCTATTGGAAATGCCTATCATAAGTTTTCTCTAACTCTTCTGCATGAAGAGCTTTCCTTGTCATAATGAAATCATTGCAATAAAGATAAAGATTGTAAAAGTGTTTTAGATTCGTTAAAGTAATAAGTAGGAAAAGTACTTAGAATTCAATCTAATTTTATTTAAACTCGTACCACCAACACTGGTATACGACAAGCTCCCACCAGCACAGGGATACCGCTAACCGGTATGCCACTAATCCTAAACTAACTAGGTCTATGGCCCCGCACCTGCCATCCCGGAGTCATGCCCGTATGAGAACTCACCAGATCATCAAACAACCCAGAGCCTGCCCTGGTCCAACTTCATAGCTCCTCTAGCATGAAGCAAACTAGCACTAAGCATAGCGGAAGCTGATCAAAAGACCGACCCGACCTGGTTCCTCGTCCAATAATCATAAGACCACTACCACCTGGTCTTAATACCGTCTCCTGATACCTCCACCACAGTAGAAAACCAAACAAAACACACAAGCTAAACCTACAGGCGACACAATAGCAGGAAGGAGGCAACCAACATGTCAACCTCTTGTACTCACATACCAGGGCGTCGACCCTATGAACCCATCTTGCTGGTTGCGTCCGAGGAGGGTACCGGTGAGGAGGACCTGTAACTGCTGCATGTCCCCCAAACAAAACACTATAAACAAAGGAAACACATGGAGGTAGTAATAGACCAAAAAAGGTCAGTGGAGCCTATCTCCCACCTATAGTGCCATGCCTTCTACTGCCAGACCCATAGCCAAACCAAAGAAACTAAACAAACCCTACAAAGCCCAGTGCACAAGACCCAAACAAGTCCAACCAGGAGGTCGCAACCCCCCATCCGCACAGGTGGCCATCAGCCAGCCAGGTCACCGAGGAGCTTTACAGCACTCAGCAGCTTTACCCAACAGCTCCAGCCAGACTGGAAACACTTAATTAGATCTCGTCCAACCTGATGCACGCCCAACCAGTGCTTGCAGGTGCATCTCCTCCTCCAATCAGCCCCCCCCAAGCCCCACACACCAGACACCACAGAGCCCATCTAGCCCCCCAGCCCTTCAGACAGATCAACCATCCGATAGCCACAGGACAGCCTATACCTAGCCCCACCAGGCAGCCACTAGTCTTAGCCGCACTAACAGAGTCCCAACCTCCAACATCATATAGCTGAGGGGGACCTACCAGCCACAGTCAGGAGGCATAAAGGAGGTAGCACCAACACTCGAAGGCACCAGCACCAGCCATACCATCCAACCCAGCCGAACCGAAGTCCAAGCAAGCCGGGAAAAAGTAAGCAGAGCCAGCTGAAGCCAGCCCAACTGGTCTGGCGACAGGCACAGACCGAACAATGGGCAAGAGGCACCTCCAGCTAACACGACGTGAAGGAGGAGGGCACACAAATAGGAGCAAACAAATAGAAGGTAGGCTCCACTTGCAATGGGTGATGCCGCCAACTACAATCCGCAATCGAACTACCTAAGCACACAGACAATACGAGTGTCTGGCAGTCACATGTCCCACACCACCCCATGTAGCCACAGAGGACTACACAAGGGGGTAAGATTTTTCAGGGTCAAAGTCATCGCCACTGAGACAGGGAGGAGACACGTGACTGAATCACTGTAAATGCCATAAGGACAAAAACTCCAAGGGAACGGCAATAAACAACATCGTAGGATTCTAACCTTAGAAACGTAATATAACAAGGAGGGGGTGGGCAGGTACCGCCCTGCCACCTGAGGAATGATGCGGCCGGTACGATGAGTTAAACTTGGGAAGGTCATCAGTTTAACCCAAGGGTGTTTTGTATCGTGAGAACTAAGGACTCCATTAAAACCCAACAGGAAACAAGAGCTGGCCCAAAAAACGGCACAGGCGATCTCCGCAAATACAAAGTTCAATCCCCCTAATCCAACACGAAACCTGCAAGTAGACGATAGACAGGAAGCTGCAGGCATCTTGCCGAAAGGGGCTCGTAAGTGACCTTGAAGAGTAGCTCATAGTGCCAGCATCATCAGATAACCAGTAAGTAATGAAAGGAGAAGTAAATAAGTAATCCGCCATGCAACGCCTAACAGACCTCAATACCAAGAACTCCAGGAACTACTGAGCGAACTCAGATATCTCCCCCAGAATCCAAGTCATCAAGGTCCATTGTGTATGCGAAAGAAACGCTCAGGGTGAAGCGACTGCAAGGACGAGGAAAAGTACTTAGAACAAAGCATGAAGAACCTATCCTCCTCAGCCGCATCAGCTTCCTTATATAGTGTTCTTCCCGCCCGTAGTCATGTGACTCAAAGTGGTCACATGTGCGAAACCAAATCATAACAAACTAGTCCTATAACTAAAGTGGTCACATACTCAAAACCCTTGACCTCATAGCGAGGTCATGTGCAAAAACTCATAAACCAATCATAACACAATAAACAAGTCATATGACTCGACTGAGTCATATGCGTAAAACCCATGACCTTATAATGAGGTCATGTGCGAAACATAAATCATATGTGCAAGGCCTACCCGCAAGGCACACTGGTTAGGCATACTCTCCAGGTGCACTTGCAAGGCATACTAGTCAGGTGCATGTCTCACAACTCATATTTGAGCCATATACCAAAGCATCATAAATCCCTCATATAACAAATGATATGACTCGAATGAGTCATATGTGTGAAACAATAACATACCTGTGACTCATAACCATGTGTTATGTGAAAACCTTTTCCTCGTCAAGCCACATTCGTGACATTAGCTCCTCTCCCCCTAAGCCTGAGTCCCATCAGGGTCTTTCCCCAAGCTTCAATAGTTCCCATCCTGCTGAGTGCATGGACCTCCGAAGCTGATTGAACTTGTCGTCTGCTTCCCTCCATCTTACCCTCAACTTTTCCAAGGTGAGGTTTGCCATATCAATTGTGTGCCCCTGAAGAGTGTTCAGCTATTGTAGCTCTGCTATTGTTTTGTTGTTTACTAAAATTGTGGGTTTGGCCTGACCAAGTTGTTCACGGAGTTCACGGATTTGCCTGTATAAGCTCCTGGCTTCTGGTTCTGTTTCCGTCAATGGGTTTTGGGCTCCCCCCTCCCTGGGCCTCATTATCGAGGCCCTAACTCTCTGCCATACTGTGGCATCTTTTCCTTTCAACTCTTTCCTTGTCCCATCCTTCTGTGGATAGTATCCTACAGAGATTTTCTTCATCCTGTGCATCTTGCATGTGTTGTTGAAGCACTGTTTCCAGTACGTTGGGGTATGGCCCGAGCACGGACCGAACCTTTTGTATTTTCTCGGAAACCATCCCGAGCCTTCCTTGTCCCTGTAGTGTGTAGGACATCCATTGTTGTAGCATACTGTCTATGACATGGCATTACGCTGTGCTTGTTTTTCTCTTTCCCGGAGTTCTTTGTCGGTCAAACCCATGAATGAGTATTCGGAGCTGGTCGGTGTGGCTTGGCAGGGGATATCGCCATAGCCCTCGTATTGTTGCAATGGTACGGGAGCCTTTCCCTCATCTTTGTCTTGGTTGAACGTGATCGTTACTTGGGCTGGGCTTGCCTGGGTATCGCTGGTAGAAGGTTGAGATGGCATCTTGTGCGCGTTTGAAGTTGTGTGCGAAGTATCAAGTTTTATTATGTTCGGGCGAATATCCCGTCCACTTGGCTCTGTATTGGGGGTGACCATGGAAGAAGCAAGAATCGACTATTTCGTCAAGCTCGTATTCTGGTTCTCTGTCGTGTTTGATCGGAGGAAGAGGAATAATTGTTTGTGAGGGAAACTTGTTATCATTTTGCAATTCGAGGAGTGAGATGTGAAATGTGTTGTGTATTCACATCGAGGGTGGAAGGTCGAGTTTATAAGCTCGGCTGCCCACTCTTACCAGTATCCTGAATGGTCCGATTTTCTTATAGTCCAATTTCTTTGATAGTAGCATCGTATGGATATTGCATGATATTAGCCATACCATATGTCCCGGTTGTATACATGGATCTGGTCTAGGGTACTTATAGTATTGCTCTTTTTGTCGTTGTTGAGCTTAACTGATTTTGTATTCAAAGGTTTCGTGTAGTTTTCCCATATCTGTTTTGTCCAGTATTATACCATTAATTGTATGATATGTGGTCTGACTTTGTGGATGTTGTCGGTAATTCGCGAAGAAGGGTGTTGTGCTAATCGTTTCTTGCTTTCCATTGTTGTATGCGAATTCGGCCATTGATAGCAGATTGTAACAATCATCTTGTTGGTAATTGACCAAGGCCAATAAATATTGCTCGAGTATCATGTTTATCCGTTCCATTTGTCCATCTGTTTGTGGGTGAAACGCTGTGCTCAGCCTGTTTTGTATCCCCTTTTCTCTGGTTACTTCCTTCCATAGTCCTGATGTGAATAGTGTTTCTCGGTCGGTAATGATATTCTTTAAGAGGCTGTGAAGTCGGAAGAGTTCTCGGAAGAATGTTTGTATAAAATCCCTCTTGTCGATATCTTTTCTGACTGGAATGAAATGACTCATTTTGGTCAGACGATCCACCACGACCAGGATGCTATCGCAATTTTCCGATGTCAGTAGGTCAATGATGAAATCCATCGTAATTGTTTCCCATGGGTGTTTGGGAACTTCGTTCGATTTCAGTAATCCAGATGGTGCGTGTTTAGCCGTTTTTGTCCTTTGGCATATGTCGCAGTTTTTGACATATCGTTTGACATCTTCGCACAGTCATGGCCAATAGAATGATCTCGTGATGAATTCTATGGTTTTAGCCGTTCCTCCATGTCCTGCTGTTCGGATATCATGGTGTTGTTGTATGATGTCTGTCCTTATCTCTTCTTTTTCCGGAATCTATTGTTTTCCATCGTACCACATGTTTCCATCCTCCTATTGGCATTAACCCAGATCAATTCCTTTCATTTCCTTTTTTCCTTCCTTCAATGCTTCTCTTATTGCCGGAATTGTTTTGTCTTTTTCATTTGCCTTCTCAATTTCCCTTTCCTCTGTTGATGTGAATTGGATAACCTCCATTGCCTTGAAGTAGGTTTTTGGTAGTAGTTTTCATGTTTTTTTGTTTAATCCTTTCCTCTTCTTTTGTTTGTGGTTTGTCGTTTGCAATCCTTGTGAGAGCATCTGGCTTTCCACTCTCTTTGGCTAGTGGGTATTCGATTTTGAAGTTGTATTTGCTGAGTTGTTCCATCCACCTGATTTGGTGGTTGTTCAGTTCTTTCGTAGTCATGAATGGAACTAGATTTTTATGGTCAGTTAGAGCTCGGATTGGATGGTCGTTATTCAGAACGTATCTCCTCTATTTCTTTAATGCTTGAACCATCACTAATAGTTCTATGCTCTCAACATCATAGTTGTGCTCTGCAGGGGTCATTGTCTTGGATTGGTAAGACACTGGCCTCCATTTTCCGTCTTTGCATTGTTGCGATAGTATGACAGAGCAGCCTCATATTTTGAGGCGTCCGTTTCGATCATTGTCCTTTGGTTTGGGTTGAAATGAACCAGTATGGGTGCCGATGTTAGATAGATTTATATTGCATCATATGCTTTCTGTTCCGTTTCTCCCCATTCCCATTTCTTGTCTTTCTTTGTTAGGTTATAGAGTGGTTTTGCAAGCCTGCTAAATCCCTCTATGAACCTTCGATAAAAGTTGCGGAATCCCATAAAGCATTGAACATCTGTTTTGTTGTTTGGTTTGGCCCAATCCCATATTGCTACCATTATGACTAGGTCGACCTTGACCCTACTTCAATTGATGATAAATCCAGGGTATTCTGTTTCCTCTTTATGGAATTTGCATTTTGTGGGTTTGATCTTTATTCCTCATTCTTGTATTGTGGCCAGGATAATGCTGATATCCTTCTGGTGTTATTGGATGTTTCCCAAGTAGATGAGTACATTGTTCAAGTATACGATGCAACATATGTCGAGGTATTTATTGAGTACCCTGTTGATCCATCTTTGGAATGAAGCTGGTGTATTGGTTAGCCTGAAAGGCAAAACCAAGTATTCAAACATTCCGTATCTGGAGGCGAATGTAGTCTTCCATTCATCTCCTGCCTTGATGCGTATATTGTGGTATGCATCCTTGATGTCGAGCATGGTGAAGTATTTTGCTAACTGTAGTATATCCAGTGCCGCTCCAATTAAGGGTAGTAGATATTGATCTTTCTTGGTAACCGAATTGAGGGCTCTGTTGTCTACACAGAGTCTCATTTTTCCATCTTTCCTTTTGACGAATAGTATTGGGGATCCTCTTGATGCGAAGGAGTCTCTGCTTCATCCTCACTTTAGGTTTTACTTGATATACTTGCTATGTTCTTCGAGCTCTGCCTCTCCTAGTGGGTATAACTTCTTGTCGGTAATCTCTTTTGCTTTTTCCCGTTTTCTCCTCTTTGTCCAGTTGAATTTCGTGATCGATGCTTGGTCTTCGAGGTGGTAGCTCCGTAGCTTCTTCTTCTTGGAATTGGTTCATGAATTGATGATATTCTTTTGGAATAAATTCTTTCCATCGCTTTTTGCTTTAGTATTTCTTGTCTTGGATTACTAGTTCCGTGCTGATATTGATTTTCATTAGGACCACTTTTTCGTCTTCGTATGTCCATTTGAGAATTCCTGTTGTATCTCCTCTTCGATAGTACCATCCAAAGACTTGTGCTGTAATCTCTTTGATCTCAATTCTTTTTGTTGTATCAGGCTGGTTTTGGTCTGTGCTTCCAAATCCCTTGTCTCCTCTTGTGGTTTCTTTCAGTTGATCTACTTTGTGCAGATCCTCTTTGTTGATTTTTTTGATGATCAACTGTGCAATTCGATCGACCTTTTTGACTTCATAGTCCTCTTGAGCCAGGTTGGCCAGGACCACTTTGATTTCACCTGTATAGTCGATATCGATCACCCCTGCTATGGTCATCAGTCGATGTTTGACTGATAGACAACTGCGGGGTACTATCTGTCCATAGGTGCCTTCTGGTAGTCCAATGGCTATTCCTGTCACTATCCTTGTCTGCCCATTGGCGGGTATCTTGATTCTTCATTGGCATACAGGTCCTGTCCTGCTACCCTTTTGGAACCCTTGGTACGCACATTTGACTCTTGGTCCAGTTTTTGTATCTGGACTCTCCTATCTTGCCGCATCTCGGTGAACTTTGTATGCAAAGTTTCTTCTTCTACTTCTCGTACCGGTGTCGAGTAGACCACAGGTGAACTGTTAAGACATCATATCGCACATAGTTCGCTTGTAAAGGGTATCTTGTTCTTGTTCCAATTGATTGGCGGATTATGTTTTCGCAACCATGGCATTCCGAGGACTATCTCATTGTTCTTGAGATCTGCTACCTGAAAGGTTGCCGTTTCCCTATAGCTGTTAATGTCTATAGGTAGAGTTGTCTCGCTTTCTTCGCTTTTTTAATGTGGAGGCCATATTTGTCACAGATTTCCTTGTCGATGAAATCTTCAGTAGCCCTGGAGTCGAGCATTGCATATATTGTTGTTTCTTCGTCTTTTTCGTTGTGAATCTTTGTCTTGATCATCATATGATCTCTGTCTTCTTCTCCTCTTTACGTGTATAGTGCCATGTAGTAGTTTGCTCACTTGATGGGTTTTCCAGGTCCATATCTTGGGTCTCCCAGACCACTGTTTACTGGTGACCCTTGTCGTTTTCCGCTGGTACATCTTTTGCGATTATTTTACCAATGTTGCTCCTCTTTTGAGTTTGGAAGCAATTATTTCCAGCCACTCTGGTACCTTAGTATCCACTGTCTGGTTGGCTTCTGTATTCTCATATCCGATGTCCTGCTTTTCCGCATTTTAAGCAGAGTTTCCCGTTTATTCTTATAGCGTATTCTTCTTTAGACGGGTTCAGAGCAGGTCCTACCCTTGATTTGTCCAACTCCATTGGCTTGCCTGGTAGAATGCTCGACTTTCACCTCGAACTACTTGCGGTTGGAAGGTTCGACCCACGTTCCTGGATAATTATGCCATCCTGTGTGCTATAGTGTTTTCTGAGTTGTTTCGAACCATGTTTAGCTCGCTTTCCTTATCAATAGCTGACCTTGCAAATCATTCTACTGTGGTGTAATGCGTGTCAGAGATTCCCCACACTTCTCGGAGTCTTTCACTGCAGTTTCTCAACAGGATGATGTAGAGAGCAGCATCATCAAACTCTGCCTCGTATTCCAATAATCAGCATTTGTTCCAGTATGCCGAAAAGGTCTGTTTTCCTTGTCGGAGTTTTTCCAGCTTTCATCTTACTGTCTCTTGGGCGTTGGGATCTCCAAATTGTTCGAAAAGTGTCCCCTTGAACTCCTTTTATGTGACTCATTCCCTTTGCTTCCTTCCATCTTGGAAGGGCATGATACATTGTCCCGCGAGTCCTCTAAGCAGAGATTCCACAAATAGAATCTTGATCTCATCAAGGTGTTCTCCATATCCCTTAATGGCAAAGTACCCTTCACATAGCACTAGGAATATTTGTAGCTTATGTTCAGCTCTTTTGTATGTGTTGGGTTCTTTTGCTTTCGGTCGCTGGATATTTCCTTGTCCTGTATTTTGTGTAGCTACTAGAAATGCCTGAAATTGATTTTCAGTTATTCTAAGTATGCTAGTACCTGGTGCAGGAGCGTCTGAGGTTGGTGGCCCAGGTACTGCTGATCCCCATATTGTCTTGGGTCGTAGAGTTTCTGCAGGAGAGCTATCGACTGGTGATCCTTTCTCTAGGGTTACTTGGCTTGCTGCCCTTGAGGACTCTGCTGAAACATGATCTAGGGCGTCGCTGAATCCTCTTAGGTTAAGGTTTTAATCGTCGATGTCGATTTCTTCCCTGTTAGGGTTGAAGGATGCCGTCTTGTATCGTTTGGCATCATACTAGGTGACACTTTGTAATGTAACGATCCCTCCACAGATAGTTAGTTCTTGGTAACTGGGAACAATACTTCTCTTCTTCTTCTCCTTCTTCCTTTGTCTTACGATAGTACTAGGCTACTACCTGCATTACCGATAGTACAAGACCTTTTTCTTCTATTGGAAACCCCTATCGTAAGTTTTCTCTAACTCTTCAGCATGAAGGGCTTTCCTTGGCGTAACAATATCGTTGCAATATAGATAAAGATCATAAAAGTGTTTTAGATTCGTTAAAGTAATAAGTAGGAAAAGTACTTAGAATTCAATCTAATTTTATTTAAACTAGTACCATCAACACTGGTATATGACCAGTCTCCCCCGCGCCCCATAAAACAAGCTATCTAAAATACACTACCAGGGACCACTCCGTCTTGCAACCACTCCTCCCAAACATAAATCCAAAAATCACTACCTAAGTGGGCTCATGGGCGCTTGCAGCGACTAGGACTGCCTCGGATTAACGTGTTTTCCCACCTTGCTTCCCAGCCACCGTCTCAAACCCTTACCCCTATCCGCCTCCAATACAATTTGGCCTACATGCTCTACAAATGAAACATACAGTCTATCCCAACATCCCTCTGTCCTCTTGTAATGCAACCCAAGATCCAAGTAACCCTCTGCCAACACCACACCGCAGTAGGAGCAGTGTGATTCCTTCTGTAGCCCGTTCACCTTAACCCACCTCAAAACCACCGACGTCTGCGTTGCCAGGTTCAGCTTATCCCACTGCAAATGCTGGGAGTGCCAAAATCGATTGTGATAAATCCGTAGACACTGGGGATGATTTTCGAAGTGTTCCATGAAGGTGGTGTATTTCTTTACGGCTGTAGCTGTGATGGCGGTACCATAACAGGGACAATCGCACCGTCGCTGGTGGTGCAAAAAGAACCACTTCTTCGGTAGTGTTACCTCACCAGGGAAACCACGGCCACTGCCATTGTGTCTCTTCTCGCACCAGGTGCAGGTTATAGGGTCTCCTATGAACACCGTCCCCACATTCCTTTCCACCATCAGTGTGCCGTCAAAGGGATTACCCGCCACAACCAGCTCGCCATCTACCAGTTTAACATGGCGAAGGACCCCCAGGCCCATCAACCAATGTTCCATCTACCAGTACCTCCATCTCAGGACTGCCGAATCTTTATACAAGTCTTCACCAGCAGGTCGTCTTCTAGCATAGCGGTGGCACTTAGTCCAGTGGTGTTGGTCTTCCTTTCCATCACAGCCATCATGGCCAACCATGCCCGTCCTACTACAGATCTTCATCAAAATATAGGAATCCATCTGGGTTAGGCCTCGGTGGTGCTGAGGCGCCTTCGGTTCTCGAGCATGGTATTTGTGCCCTTCTTTAGCGTGCCAAGTGCCCCATTACTCCTTACGGAGCTCCCGAGCCAGGGCCACATGGCCAACCCCAAAGCTAACCCCTTCCTACAGCATGCGGCGCAAGGGTCGTCCGATACATGCCTTAGCCTTCAAGTCGACCATCTCGTTACTGTCAATCCCCATGTGACCTGGGACCCAACATAAACAAGCGTGTGAGTATGCATGCAACAGGGGCACCATTACCTCCCACAACTCATCCGAGTCACCATCTGAAAACATGTTGTCAATCATGATGACGGCAGGTACGCAGTCCAAGAACACATGAACTAGGCGTCTCTTGGCCATATCCTGTGCATGCCGGAGGGCATACACAATGGCCAACAGCTCGCATTCCACAATACTGCAGGATGGAGGAACTGAGCACCCATCAACATGGGTCAAGGCCCCGCTTTCAAATACCGCCCATGCTACACTATCCTCTTCTGAGCACTTGGACCCATATGTGTACATAACCACATCCGAAGATGTACAGAGGTCTTTGTACAATACTTGGTAGAGTGCAGCCATTACCGCCTTGCCTTTTCCAATTGACACCGCCGGGCAGTGGGTGAGCTCCTTATCCGAACTCGGCTGATATGCCACCATGCCTTCCTCCTTCCACTGTAACCGTATTTCCCAGAACCATGGATGCCAGTCACAGTACCGGTAATTGATAAACCTACTATAATACCTTCGTTGTAGGTACCTTCCCTGAATAGTAACAGGCAGTATTGTGAACTCGGCTAATAGTATGTTGTTTGCCAACTTCATAGGTGTTCGGAACACTGATCGGAGGCAATCGTTAATGTGGACCTGAATCTGCTTCACATATGATGAGTGGTCAGTTACAAACTCAAGTCCATAGTAGATGGTTGGAAGGTATGCTGCTTGCAGCAGGCGGTAAGTCTCCCACGCCCCTAACCCACCAACACTCCCAAATCTTCTCTCCAACGCCGAAATCCTTCTCCTAACACCCAATCCCCTTTCCAACTAATACTTTACATAAGAGGAAAAATTCAAAAATACATTAAACCTATACCCAAGAACTCGTAAGTCCTCCGAAGGCGATACCATTTCTCCTAACAAATCTATTTCCCTCCATGCCTTATCTCCAAATCCAATCTATTAAGTCTTGAGAGCACTAAATCCCATCCCCCTAGCCCTGGCTATGCGGTCACAGTCTGCAAATATTTCCCCCGCATGGTATTGGGCTTCTTTACAGGACTCCGCTGCTACTATAATGACCCCGTCATCGACGTACGAGACCACCAGCTAACGTACACCAGGGGAGTATTGCATGCATGGACTGAATATATCTACCACATACCCACTGAAAAGGAATGGGGAAAGTGGTGAGCCCTGAGGTACTCCCTTACTGACATAGTAGGTCTTAGAGACACACCCGCTGCAGCGAAACCGTACCGACCGACAGTAAGCCCATCAACGGATGTATCGGTAAAGGTATCTAGTGCACCCACTGGGCACCAAAAAGTCAGACAGGAGATCGATATTAATGTTGTCAAACCTTCCTGCGACGTCCATTGACAAGATTAACCTTTTGTAGTTCTTATTATGCCGCAAGAACTCAAAGACCACTGCCATGGGATCATGAACACCCCTGTTCCATCGAGACCCGAATTGTGTTTCTCCCAGATCCAGGCAGGCAGCCAGTCTCAACAGGACCACCCGCTCCACGACCTTTGCCAGGGTTGGAAGGAGATGTATCATCCTCCATGATTTCACGATATCATACCGGCATTTGTCCAGCTTGCATCTGAGCACCACCTCAGCCTTGTGCCAGTCTGGGATATTGTGCCGTAACCTGTGGTCCACCAGGTGCCTCAATGTTGCTGTATCTCTTCATTTCCAAAAATGTAGGCAGGGATAGCCAATATCGTTCTCGCCTGGGCCTCTATTCGTAGGGAACCTAGCAAGGGCAATTTCCATCTCCTGAGCACTGTCCATATAAATCTCGAAACTCTCCCAAGGAGTGTGGTCGACAGGGGACAGCTGCTGTGCAATCAGGTCACTAATGTCTGAATGTGTAGTGGCATAGGACCCATCTGTTGTTACTATGGAGGGAAGGGTCCGCTTAGCTTCCAACTTCTGTGCCAACCTAAATATGTCTAGGTCTTGGCTTCCAGCTATCTTTTCCCTGATATACTTGAATCTAGCCCTTAGCAGACATGGTGGGTAAACACATCAGACCAATTTGTAGTCCTCCGTCTGCTCTGCCGTGCGCTTGAAGTATTGACGTAGCTGGGCCACATTCAACCTCATCTTGTCCAACTCTGGTATTCACCACTCACACTGACCTCTGCCAATGGAGGCCCGTGGGAGTGCGTCTACCACTTGCCTCATCCCTTCCCACAACTTCCCGTTTTCCACTTCTTGCAGGACATTCAACTATTTCTCAACCTTCTCCCATACTACCTTCTTCCAGGCTGGCCTCAGATGCATAATATTGTCATGAAGGTCGACTGTCAACTTCAGGGCTTGAGCGCTATGTTCGCAGCCAGCGGCATCCAGGTATCGATACCTGACGTATGGTGCTCTGTGCAGGCAGAGGTTAATTCTGGACACGTCCCGAAAGGTAGGTACTGTTGGGGGAACCATGTTCATATCGTGTATTGGGGCTGTGAACTACTATTTCAGCCACCGTCCGCCCGTATTGTTGTGGTCTATATTGGGGTCCCAATCTTGGTGTCTGGCATTAAAGTCACCAAACACAATGTCTGGTTCCCCGAGTTCGTCCAACTAGCCAACCAATTCATCCTTAGTGTAACCAGGTCAGAAGTAAACCCCAGCAAGTACCCTCTTTACCTTTTTCTCCCAATAGCCAATACTGGCACTGCTCTCTCCATGCCCAACCATTTCAAACATCCCACAAATATGGGACTGAACAAACACCTCAACACCCGACTTCTTAACAAAAGAAAACTAATCCCACCCATCAACATCTATAGGTACATGCAATCTCTCTAAGTCAACCGGTAGTTCAATAATAAAAAATAAATCAACAAAAGAAAACAAATCATATGCCAGCACCTGATTTCGACTACGCCTCCCCACATTTAATGCCATTATCGTAATAAGCATTAAAAGGGGGACTCAACTGATCCACTCGGGCTGCAAGGGCCAGAGGCGTAGGGACTCCACTATCCTGGTCCTGGACGGTCCAAAGGTTATCTTCCCGGTGGGGTTTGGAGGTGGCCGTAGTTTTTAAAATCCCGTGTGCCAGCGAGGAGGAAGGGGTGGGGCGTTCCGGTTCCTTATCCTTGGCCTTATCCGACTTCTGATGGGGACCTTCATCTTCTTCGTCGCTGCTGATCTCGACCAGTCGTGGTGTTGGGGACCTTCCATGACTGCGACACCGTCTCTAGGACCTTCCTGTATGACTCCCCCGGTGTTCTGGTTTCTTCCCAGGCTCTGTCAGCGGGGCCGCCTCTTGTTTTGGACTCGAAGAAGACGGAGCTGGGTGTGACGACCTGACTCCTGGGCACTGCTCGTATCCAGTGAAATGTTCCATCTGGTCACAACGCCAGCACTGTCTCCTAGTGTGTCCACAGGCTTGTCCCACACCTCCTGGGCATCCAAGCTTGCTGTACATATGCTCCCGGCAGAAGTGTACTCCAAAACTGAATCGACAACGTGATGGGCAACCACACGTGGCCTCAAAGTAGCCAGTCTCCAGGCACTTACCACAAACCTTTAAGGGTCTGTGTTCTTTAAACACCTGAACCTTGTGGGCTCCTCCTCTCAACCAAATCTTTCCCTCGGCCAACCTTTCCCTAATGGCCTCGTTTCTTTCCACCACAAAACGGATACCACATGTCGTAGCATTAGCCTCCCTCATGGCGTGAATGGATCCAATCATATCTGGCCTGGACACCATTACTACACTAGTGTTGGATTGCTCCAGGTCAGTGTGGAGGCCATCAAAAGCCACGCTTCTGGTCTATCCCTCAACTCTCCATATTGACCCCTGTCCTGTGTCAGCAAGCGGGATCCCAGAAACAAAGATCTACCCCTTCTCCAGTTTCCTCTGAAACTCTAACTCTGGGAGCGACAATTTTCTAAGTAGGTCATGTCTAGCCTTGTTGAGCTGGTTGCCTAGTTCAGTAACAGAATGTCCTGCTAGGGTCAAAAAGATACAACCAATCTCAGGTCTGACGTGCCCAGCACGGATATATTGGGCACTACCTCGAATCTTTCCCTGGTTTGAGAAGGTCATCTTGATTTGGTTCCGAATTGCCTCAATGCCCTCACCTTCATGTAGGGCTACTTGTTTGCGGGTAGTGAATCGCATACCGATATGCCTTCTGCGGGTATCCAGGGTCGGTGATGACTGTAGTGGCGCCGGTACCGAGTTGAGTGGGTTGCGAGGTACCTGTGGAACCTGTCGGTACTCCTGTCACATCGGGACCACGGTCGCCTTGATGCTGGCCATGGCCACAGGCCCTGATTGAGCTGGCAGAGTAGCAGGTGCTCTAGCAACGGGGGCCAGTTCCTGTCTGTCAGTGTTCTTCCCCTGAGTCTTGGCTGGGATCGTCGTCTCCTTTCCTCTACCAGATCCACTGGCATTCTTTCTTCTCCTTCTGGTAGCACCGCTCTGGCGCCTACCTCTTTTCCTACCCTTTCTCTTTTCTTCTTCCTGCCCATCCTCTCTTTCCCGGTGTACTGATTTGTCCTCTCCTCCACAAGCCACACATAGAGTCACCCCTCCTTCGCTTGAGGAGCTCCCACTGCTAGACTGGTGGGGGGAGGCTGCTGATGTGGGGCGGGCGGAAGGTGCCTGCTCCTTCTGAGTAACTGGAGGCTTGGGCACATATGCCATTCATTTCACTACCTCTGTGAAGGAGGCTTTAGTAGTAGGAGCTGCCGTAGCAGCCTCCTTTCCCTCAACAGGGGCATGGGATGGTGCAGTTTCCAACAATGTGGATGTGGTATTGCCAGACATTACTGAAGAAGATCGGTGGTGGGGGGACAACTTACCTTGTAGGGTTTCTATCTCTTCCCCTTGCTTGCTAACAATATCTGTCAGCGTCTTCACCACCCATTTTAGCAGGTGTACCTGGCTCTGGTAATTCACTCCACCCTCTGGTCCTTCATTACTGAATGCAGCGCCATTGTTCATCCAGGTCCGGACATCGTGTATTGTGCTGTTCTCAATCAATCCAGACTCCGTGGAGAGAAGTGGCTAATTGTTGCTAGAGTGGATGTCCTCCAGCCCTTCCAACATGGACCCAATTATGCTACCCGAGCGGGGCCCAGGAGATGGAGTTCTACCTGCCTTAAACATTTCGCAAACTCCCACCATGATTGAGTCTGCCTGAGCCACAGCGGCATCAGCCTCTTCAGATTGGGTGTCCGGAAGGTAAACCTCTAACAGTGTCTGAGCGTCGCGCGAGACCTCCCGAGAGCTCAACAGCTGTTCTTCAGGCAAAGCTCATTCTTTACTCAAGGCTGGTGGCAATGATGCCATTTCCGGAGAGGGGGCATGGATGCTGTCGCCCAGTCCAGTTGCTTTGGAGTTGCATCCTTCTTCCAAATCCATGGGAGTGTCCCGAGCCAACACCTCAGAAGTAGGCAGGACATTTTCGGTTCCCAGCGGGGATGGGGAATGCGTTGTATCCTCAATGGTCGAAGGGAGACTCACATGTGAGAGAATGGCCAGGCATCCATAGTGCACGTCAAGGGCTAGGCCCAGCATGGCAGGAACGATTTGTTTTTTCCGACCTTCATCAACATTGATGACCCTCAAAAAATGTGGCCCTAGGACTGGAGCAGCGGATCATTTAGCGGGGGATGCCGACCGCGCATAGCGTCGCATTCCGGTGGTATGGGGATTGTAGTCCTGATCCTCTGGGTCATCTAATCTGAACTTTGGGATCTCGTAAAGAGCCCTTTCTCAAGATGACATCCCGGCCAGAAAGGAAGGGGTTGATGAGCAAGCCTTACATACAGGGGCCTGGAGGAGGAAACTGGGCATCTTGCTTTAGATGGCCCTAGCGAGGGGAGGGGTAGTAGACTATGAACTTGCCTCAACTGTAGTCGCACTCTTGGTTGGTAGTACAGGGGATTCAGGCACCACGGATTGAGAGTGTTTGGGTGGGGAGGGTGCTGGGGCTGGAGAGTATTCCGAGCCGTGGTCAGAGTTGAACCGAACGAAGAGTCCTGTGGTAGTATCCTTGTCGAAGCCACACATGGCTGAACAGCCTCTCCTGATTAGGAAACCCTTTACCAAAACCTCCACTTCTTTCATCATGGCAACGGTCGTGTCAGCGACCGTTTGCCAAACCAAGTCATCAAACTGCAGGTTCACAGTGTTCTAACACCTGTGACAGTGGTGAAAGTGTAGGAAATTAAAGTTTCCTTTGGGTGCAACATATAACTGTGTAGTTGTGGGGATAAGGCCATGGTCGGCCTTAGTAGTAGGCACAAGAGACAAGGCTGCACGGGCTGTCTCAAGTGAGGAGAAGGAGTTGCAGTCGAACCGAACGGGGAACGACATCCTCGAAGCGGAGGGAGAATCCATGGATGGGGAGGCTGTCGAAGATGCCATCCTTGCCCAAACTATGCTCAGTGATTACTGGAAGCAGGCCACGGATATCTCACACTGAAGTATCTTCTAAGCGAGAACAACTACTTCTAACCGACCGCCTAAAACGAAAAATACAAACAAGTAACAGCAAATGAAGTATTTATCACAAGCGAAATAAGGGAAAGTATTGGTGTGCTCACTTCCAATATGGAGTGCAAGAAGTAAGAAAAGTACTGAGAATTGAATTTAATTTTATTTAAACTCGTACCGCTAATACTGGCATACAATGAGCCCCAGGGTGGGGCCCCAGGGCCGGGCCCCCAAGTTATCGCATCCCGGATACCACTAACTACGAACTAACTAAATCTCTAACCTTGTACCTTAAACATGCCCGTGCCATGCCCCAACACGAACACTAAATACAAAGCCATCAACAGTAAAGAAAATCCTCCTCAGCTCAGGCTACCCGCCAGCCAAGTTACCTGTACAAAATACAAAAATCCACTACCGCCACCTAAATGTGACCCCGCAATAACCTCCTCCACAGTAGAAACCTGCCGAGTGCCCCCACTCAATAATCCTGGGACACCCCACCAACCACCGCAGCACTCAATGCCATTCCCAAACACGAGAAACACCCAATACACAAGGGCGTAGACTCGAGGGAAAGTCGACTTACAGGGCGAGGGCTCTCTCTAGCAGCCGGTTTGCGGTAGCACACCAGAGAAGGTGATGACTCTTCTGAGTCGGGGACAAGTGGCACAGGTGAGGTCTGGTCTTGTTTGACCCGGTGCTTCTTGTTTTTCTTTCTCTTCCCACCCCCGGGTACAGGTCTACCAACAAGAAAGGACAGGCCACCCTCATCACCACCCACCGCCATGGGGGGGATGCCACCAGAGGCGCTACCCCAACCAGCCACTGGCTCAGCCACAGAGGACTCAGGCACCTTCCCCCCCAAAGGGGGTGATACCACTGCAGCTAGTACCACTATACCAGGATCCACCACACCTATACCAGGAGCAAGCGCCTCAACCGGACCTGACAAATAAGGGCCCGGTCCACCCACATCACCATCTGCAACCAAAGCTGAAGAAGGGGCCAGGATAACCGGCGGTACAATATTCCCCCGAGGGAGCTCCTCCTCTGGACCCTGAGAATTCGCAGTGTCTAGTCCACCCACCTCAACTGAAACCACTGTAGTAACCGAAGCGACCAAGGGGACAGGCGAATAGGAGATAACTGTAGGAACTTCTGCCGCCGGAATCGTGACCAAACTCTGAACTGTGTCGCGTTGAGAGGCCAAGGCAGCCGACAAGGGAGATATCTCTTTCTCAGCGCGATGAAATCACCGAGAAAGGAGGGAGATGTGATGCCGAAGGCGAGAGACTTCAGCCTCTAGGGTGAAGTTCTTCTCAACTACACGAGATAGAACCACCGACGAACGTAAAGCGGACGTGGCGGAGGGGGCGGAGGCTCGCTTAGCCATTGTGACTGTGAGGAGGCGACCATAGTGAATAACCAAAATGATAAGTAGAAGGAAGAATGGACTTTCAGCAAACACAGGAGGAGGTATAACAATGAAGTCCCGAAAAGGTGCTCGAAGTTAAAGACTTGAAGCCTATCGTGACATAGAAATCAAGGACTCTGATTGGATCGACACTGAACCTTCATGTCCGACACCGGGTGAAAGAAGGAGGAAAAGTGATTAGAACAAAGCGTGAAGAACCTATCCTCTTCGGCCACATCGGCCTGCTTATATGGTGTTCTTCCCACCCTCACTCATGTGACCCAAAGTGGTCACATGTGCGACACTAAATCATCTGCGCAAGGCCTACCTGGAAGGCACACTCGTAAGGCATACTCGCCAGGTGCACTCGCAAGGCATACTCATAAGGTACGCGTCTTATGACTCATATTTGAGCCATGTGCGAAAGCATCACAAATCCTACATGTAACAAATCATATGACTCAAATGAGTCATATGTGTAAAACAATAACATACCTGTAACTCATAACTATGTGTTACGTGAAAACCTTTTCCTCGCCAAGCCACATTCGTGACACACCGTTACTCATTCTCTGAAGAAATAGTGTAAAATTAGGGCTGAAGTAAACCTTCTCTTAAGCTCCTGTAAGGCATTTTCCTGTTTGGGACCCTACCAGAACCTTTTTGGATCGCCCTTCAATGTTTCTATAATTGCAGTGCCAATCATTAAGAAGTTTTCCATAAAATACCCTGAGAAGTTCACAAATCCTTGGAATATTTGAACTTCTTTAACCAATGTAGGTGATTTCCAGTTTAATATGGAATCCACATATTGAGTACTATAGATACCCCATCAATGGCTATCATGTAGCCTAAGAATTCCACTTCTTTGATCTGGAACAATGATTTCTTTACTGAAATAGAGTGCTGAAAATCTGCCAATCTCTGTAATACTTTTATTACTCACTTAATATGCTCTTTCTCATTTTTAGAATAGATGAGAATATTATCCATATAGCATACAACTCCTTGGTCAAAGGATTCCCAGAGGAGCTCATTCATCATATCGTGAAATGTAGCTGGAGCGTTATCTAATCCGAAACTCATTACTTTGTATTCGTAATGTCCGTGTGGGAATCGGAAAGCCATTGTCCATTCATCCCCTTTCTTAATTTTGATGAGGTTGTCACTATCTTTCAGATCAATTTTGGAAAAGATGCTAGCTCCTACTACACTATCACATAATTCTGATATTAGTGGTAGTGGATACTTATTTAGTATAGTTATCGTATTTAAATTTCGCTAGTCCACTACCAGTCGTAGTCTGCCATCTTCCTTTGGTGTAAAGAGGATTGGAGCACCAAAGAGCGATTAACTTCTGGTGATCTTTCCTTGTCGTAACATATCGTCAATGTATTTCCGTAACAACTTAAATTGTTTGTCCGACAGAGAATAAATTAGCCCTCAAGAGGGATTAACTCCTTCGACTAATTTAATTTCATGATGAGGAGTTTTCCTAGGTGCTAGTCTTGCCGCCATTTGCGGGAGAAATAGTTGTTTGAACTCCTAGTAGTGCCTTGGGAGAGAATCAAAGTTGATGTCAGTATGATCTTCTATAGCTCTAATTCTTCCTACTTGGATCGCATTTTCATCCCAAGTAACTGTTTCATCGTATACACACATATCTGCGATTCCTTTGTCTTCTTCTTCCATACAAGATTTGTATTTAGTATCTCTAAATTCCCATTTTGTATATTCTCTAATATTGGATAAGGGGTGTTCTGAATGCTACCACCCAACAGGAATTATCATGCCATAATCTCCTGCTACTGCGATTTCGCATACAACTTCGAACATGTGATTGTTTCATCTCATTTCAAGCCAAATAGGACGTGTGTAAAACTTTCCTCCTAATGGAGCAGGTATTCTATCAAAGCCTTGAATATTGACTGGATCCAGTCTCTCTGTGAAAGGAATTTTTAGTTCCTTTACGAGTTCTTTGTTGATTAGGAACACATTGGATCCTGAGTCTAATAGTACTCATATTTTGTAATGCTGACGGTTTGAGTATATAATGTGGATAAAAGTATATCCCTTAGGACAGTTATATTGTATAGGTTTTGGTATGTTAAGGGCATATTTCTTTGCGTAAGGCGTTGGATCGTTGTTCTGTCATTTCGACATGCCTGAGGTTTTTATAACAAATGAGATATTTATTACCATGCCTGCGCAGTTTCGACTACTTAGGTCTCTGCAGACCACCCTATGTTCGTTTGGCATATTGGACAGCCCACAACTAGCGGTCTTTACCCTATACCGAGAGGTTCCCATAACTTCCTGAATTTTACTATCTGTAGAACCAATTTATGGGGTCTCTGCCATTATCCAGATATCATGGAATCAAAAGCCTGGTAGGTAGGGCTGGTTGGCTATCTGTTTGATAACCTTCCTGAGCTTATTCTCCACCCTCGCTTAATAGTAGATAGTGTTCTCACTTTATTGGGTTATATTTGGTACCAGCACGGCATCTATTAAGTAGTCATTAAAGGTAAGATCTAGAGCTCTTGAACCTATTTCTCATATCAATCGAAGATGTACTTCCACTTTTCCTCTAAATCCTTCATCTTAGTCCTACCATCTCTCATTTCAGTACTCTTGGTACTGTTTATTTTCTGTCTAGATTCTTGTCCTTATTAAAGACCTTTCAGTTTCCAGGTCACGTACCTGACTACTCTAGTGGACATGTGCCAGGTCATTAGAGACAAGTATACAATACTCCCTTGGGAAGCATAGAGCTGCTGCCAATGGGTACATTGCTCTTTATTGATCCTCTTAACCTTGTGGTAAGCAGGACACATGTACTCCGACTCAGGTCATAATTGCAAGTTAGATTCCTTCGCTTCGCCATCTTCTTTTTTGCCGTTGATTTCGACTTCTACAGAGTATGTCTCTTCTAGACTGCTGGAACACCATCGTTGTCAGTACTAATACAATGACCTAGGTCATTACTTCTTCTTCGCCTAGTTCCTAAAGCTTGTTGCCTCTTAGTACTTGGACGGTAGAGATTTTTCTGGGATGGCGAACTATAGTTGCCATTCTAGGCCTTTGGGTCTTGAATGGGCAGTTGTCTACTCTTGTTGTTGACACTTGAACTTGTCACCAGCAGATTTCGTACTGGTGGTCTTTTCTTCCACAACCAGTGCAACTGCCTTCCTACTTTCTTTTATCAAATATTGATATGAGGAATTCCTTTATGAGCTATTTTGAAGTTGGTATGTATCAACATCAAAGCCCCACTAGATCTCTTTTCTGGTTTCTCAGATTCCGGTTCCCACTTCCTTTTTTTGGATGGACTACCTCCCTTTATAAAGACTTTCTCCCTTTTTATCTTTTCTTGATTCTTTTCCGCAGGTTTTTTTATAGGAGAATATTTTTGTGGGTCTCGACTTATCTCAGTCTAGGTGGTCCCATTCCTGCTGTTGCTCTTTATCCCTTCCTGCTTCCCCGACTGCTTTTTTCCATTCCCCATTTGTATTGTATTTGTTCAGGGAATGTCACCATCCAATCCTGGAGGGTAATTTTCTATCACATGCTATACAGGAGGCTGGTCCTGTTAGTCAGGCGTGAAGATTCAGATTATGCATTTTTTCCATAAATATCTGAATGTTGTTCTTATTCTCGACTCGTTCCATGTTTTGTATGGCTTTATGTTCTTCGAGGAGGGTGTACCAACTGGTAAATTCGTGTTCAAAGTGAGTCCATGAACTCAGTTCTGGGTCTTGTTCCTCTGCAATGAGTCCATCCATTGCACGCCCATATCATACTGCTATTAGGCTGACCTGATCCCCTTTTGTCCTCCCCAAGGCGTAGATGATACATTCACGATCTTCATCCCAGGTCCTGAGATATGGTTCGAAACAATCCACACATTGGGTTAACCAATGGTAGACTCATTAACAGGTCTTTACTTCAAAAAATAGGGGGTGGGTCTGCTGGTGGTTTAACAGGTTGGGCCAGTACTTCTGCAACTACATTGGCTGTTCCATATTGTTCTGGGGTCAATCCCCATTTGAATCTCGATGGTCCTCCTCCATGCCATCCTCCATTTCTATCATCATCTCCATCATCGCTCTCATCATCCTTGTCACCACCAGGTATTATTGGAGTTATGGGTTCTCCTTCTTCTGCTTTCTCTTATTTCGCGTAGTAATTTCTTTGGTTCCTCTATTTCTACAGCATGTTCCCATTCTTCTGGAACTGATTTCAACATAGTATGCCAACCATTTGGTTATCTGCTTTCCAGTACTTTAAGTTTCTCAACCACTAGGGAAAAGGTATCGGATATATGCGTTTGATCCCTTTGCATAGTACGGGTAAAGTCACCATAGTTGTCTGCCCACATGTGCTTTTCTGGAGGCTAAATTGGATATTAAGTTTTGAATTGCTTGATTCTGGTAATCTGTTGTGCTTGAAACTCCTGGAAAGTTGGTTCTAAAATGAGATCTCGCTTGAGAGCCTCTCACAGCAGTTGGGTGATTACCTGTTGTTGATGCTCTTGTCATGCATCTTGTGCTACCAGTTTAGCAGCTATTCCATGGTGGATCCTCTATTAGATTTCTCGGACATTTGCTTCTACCACAGTACACTGACATAACATAACAGCTATGTCATTTTCATATATATCTTGTCCTTCTAGCAATCTTAGCTGTACTTCTATCAGCCCTCTCATGTTGGCTTATGAGTCTGCTGATAGACTTTTGAATGCAATGTTGGCAGTCGCAACACTGGTTGAAATATCCTGCCGTACTTGACCTATGGCTATTCTGACTTGAGAAGTAAGTCTTACTAGCTCTACTACATGTGTGTTAGAACGTGGTATAGAGGGTGCTGAAACTGCAGAAGGGGCCCTAGAGGATAGTGGCGCAATAAAGATTTGGCCTGCCAGTCTTCTAAAGAGTTTTCGGAAAGCTGGGGGGAGAGAGGACGAATAACTGGAGTGGTGATCTCCAGAGGTATCAATTAGGTGCCCTGTAGTAATCTGCTAAGATGGTTGTGACATCTTCTTTGCTCGTTTGTGAACTTCTTTTTCTTGTATGTGAGCTATGAAGCACATATTTTTGGAAGTTTTCATATGAGTAGGAGATGCAGTGGGATACTAGGTATTCAGGCCGCATCATGCGGTAGGAAAAGATTGGTAGATAGGTAGCAAGCCTTGGTAACATGAAGATCTAACAATATACTGTTAGGCGGAGACAATCTTGGGAGCGGTTCAGCATGTTAATTGGGGG
>NW_003298755.1:533252-545771 GCF_000151645.1 Tuber melanosporum
TTAGAGTCTTTAGACTTGTGGCCTAGTTCTCAAGTCAAACTGAGTTGGCCCCAATTGTCCTTGTCATTGATAAAATGATTGGTTTTATCTGGGAGTTGCATCTGCGAAGGCAGTCTTACTTCACAACCTTTTTCAGGTCATCTGTCTTTAAACTTCCATAACTCCTTACCCAACTGATAGATATTTTCCAGGAATCTTCCTACTAATTCACAGAAAGCTATTCCACCAGATTAACAAATATTCCCTCAGTCTGCAACCCTTGGTTGCTCTGGGTAACAGGATTTGAATCACTGTTATAGTATTAGAAGTTATCCTCATAGTTATAACACGTTCCGAAACTTTGTTGCAATACTCCGTGAAGTCCAATATCTTCTATGGTAGTGTTCCTCAGAGTTCTAGACTCTTTCAGATATTGTAGGATGGATGTGAATGTATTGGTCTCTTGCAAAGATCCTTTACCATTCAATACAATCTCTTTGTACAAAAGCGTCCTGTTACTTATGTCTCATGCCAGGAGTATTACATCTTTGAAGCCTAGTAGCCTTCTGAGTAGTTAACGGATTTACTCCGTTCTACTTCTCAGACCTGGGCGAAGGTCCCCTCCCATATATCCAGCAAATCAGATCCAGTTAGATGGACAGCGGCAAGGTATATTGTGTTATTCTGACACCTTCAATTCAGTGATATTATAGGCATGGGACGCAACTGAGATTAATTTGTATGATACCATGCTGGCCCTATCAGGGGGCCGGAGGAGGGTGTTGGAGACCCAAGATTCTGATTTTGGGTGAGGTTACTGTACTTAGGGTGTTTCTTGGGTATCGGATCCTGGTATTCCTAATACCAGTACACTGTACCGAGGCAACTGGTAAAGTGGGTTTATAGGATCGATGGCTTGCCATACGGGCATGAGAGGTGGACATGTTGGTCACCTCCTCCCTGCCATTGTACCCCCTTAGAGTTTAAATTGTTAACAATTTGCTTTCATACCAGATATGAATTGCAGGACACTATTCAGACTAAGTGGTAGTGTTTTCTGTTTTTTAGACGAGGAATCTGGTCAGGTTGGTCTTGTGTTCTACTTTTGGCTAGACTTAGTGCTGGTTGGCTTCATACCAGAGGGGCTACAGACTTGGATCAGAGAGGGGGCTGGGTTGTTTCATGCTCTTATAATTATGGCTCATGTAGGTGTGACTCAGGAATAGTAGATGTGGGGTCGTAGACTTAATTACCATGTAGTTAGTGGTCTAGCAGTTAGCGGTATCCTGGGGCTAGCAGGAGCTTGTTGTATGCCTGTGTTGGTAGTACAAGTTTAAATAAAATTAGATTGAATTCTAAGTACTTTTCCTACTTATTATTTATACCTTTACGAACATAAACCACCTTTATGCTCTTTACTATTATCATGACCTTTATTACTATTATGATAAGAAGACTACACAAGGTAGAGTTTGAGAAAGCTTACAATAGGATTTCAAGATAGAAGACATCGGTCTTGTATTATCAGTAATACTGGCATATGCCTAAGAGCTATCGTGCAGAAGAAGTAGACGAGAAGCATCGTTCTCCATTACTAAGAACTAAGTATTCGAAGGAGGATTATTACACCCACAGGTTTTGTATTTTTTGATTCTCCTTGCCACCGCAAGTGCAGCTATTTTCCCACTTTCTTTTATCCCTTGCTGACTAGTGAATTTCTCCATGGGCCTTTTTGAACTTAATACGTATTAGCTTTGTAGTCTCAGTAGATTTCCTTTCTGGTTTTTCCAACTCTAGTTCCTATTTCCTCTTCCAGGAGTAGCCACCCCTCTGAATATGAGTTTTCTGCATTTTTTCTTTAGATGACCTGTTTCTATAAGTTTTTTATCTGCCACTGGTTTTGTTAGTTTCTGTTTATTCTGCACTAGGTTGTCCCGATCCTGTTATTCCTCCTCATTCCTGCCTACTTCTCAGACTGCTCTAATGAAATCTATGTAGGTTTTGTATTTGTTTATAGAGAGTCACTATTATATTTTAGTAGCAAGATTCTTGCACACTATTAGGTACCATGTTGATCCGGTTAGTCGAGTAAAGAGATTCGAGTTGTATATAGTCTGCATAGAAGTCTGAATATTGCTCTTATACTTGACTGCTTTTATATCTCATATGGCTTTATGCCCTTTCTTAAGAGGGGTGTACCTACTGGTAAACTCTTGCTTAAAGCAAGTACAGGAGAGCAGGTCTGGATCTTGTTCTTCTCCTTGGTAGCAATTCTTTGCTCACTGAAATCATATAACTATATGGGTGATTGGTTCTACTTTTATTGTCTTCCGGGTATAGATGATCCAGTCCTGATTATTCTTTATAGTCCTAGGTTTTCATTCAAAGTTGTCCACATATGGTGTAAGCCAAGAGTAGATACATTGAACTATTTTAACTTCAAAAAATAGGAGCCAGTCTACTAGTTACTTAATAGATTGTACTAGAGCTTTTGTAAACTCACGGCTACCTCATGTTGTTCTGGGATTAATCTCAGTCTAGATCTGGATAGTCCTTTTCCATAACTTTATCCCTTTCCTTCATCATCCCCATCATCACTCCCATCATTCGGGTCTCTGCCCATTACTGTTAGAGTTGGGGCTTGTCCCGCCCTTTGCTTCCTCTGACTTTGGGAAGGGGTTTCCTCAGGTTCATGCCTTTCTTCAACAACTTTCTACTCTTGTAGGACAGACATCCATATAGCTTATGGTCACTTTATGAGGTACTAACTAGCGTTTTAATTTTGTCGAACACTAGAGCCAAGGAATTTGATACCTGGATTTGATCTCTTTGCATAGTATAGGTAAAGTCACTATAGCTTTCCATCCCCCATACCATTTAGGTAACCAAATTATATATTAAGGTTTGTATTAATTAGTTCTACTTAGTCTGTTGTTCCCTAAACTCCTTAAATGCTCATACTAGAGTAAGGTTCCGTTTAAGAGCTTCACGCTGCAGTGGGGTCTTAACCTACTCATAATACTCTCGTCGTGCATCTTGTACTGCCAACTTAGCAGCTATTATCAGTTGATTCTTTCTTGGATTTCTTGGACATTTGCTTTCACCAAGGCGCACTGATATAACATAATTGCTATGTCATTATCATGTATATCTTGTCTTTCAAACAATCATTGTTGAACTTCTATCAGTCCTTGTACATTAGCTGACAAGTCAGCTAACAGAGTGTGCAAGGTAATATTGGCAGTATCTATACTAGTTGAAATGTCATAGTGTATTTGCTCTCTGACAATTCCAACCCTAGCAGTAAGTGTTACCAGGTCAGCTGCATAGGTGTTAGAAGGTAGTGTGAAAGGTCTCACAATGAGGAAGGGGGCTCTTGTAGATGGAGAGATAATAAGAGCTTTACCTACTAGTTTTCCGAAAGTATTTTAAAGAGCAGGAGGGAGAGAAGATGAATGACTGAAGGTTGTGGAGTGATCTTCTCCCAAGGTATCCATTGGCTCCCCCGGGGTAATCTGTTTAGGAGGTTGAAGCATCTTTTTTGTTGGCTGATAAGCGTTTTCTGTTTCTTGTAACCGGTCTAGAAAGCCTTATTTTTCAATGATCTCCATTTATGTAAAATATGCAGTAGGACACTTGTTGTTCTAGCTGCATTGTACAGTAAGGATGTAGGTAGCGTGCCTTAATTACAAGGAGATCTAGCAATATAGTATTAGGCAGAGATGATCTGTATAGACTCAGAATTGTCTATGCCAATTGAGATTTAGTTTGTAGATGGAGATTTATCTAGGAAAGTTCAAAGAATTACTCATTACATTTATCACTACTAAGAGTAAAGTAGAATAGAATTGTGGAAACAATACTATATTATTAAGATCTCTTCTCCATTGCTTGATGATGTTTAAAAGCTTGATAGCATTTTCATATTTCTATTTCATATCTGAGTATTCGCAGACTACCAATATTTCTCATATAAATTATGTACATTTCTAACTATTACATGTAATGTCAGGTATTCTCCAAAAGTGCGAATACAGGGAGAGACTTCAAACCATCACATCCACTTCGGTAATTACTATTTTTTAAATTAGTAAACTACTATTTCCAATAGTAATTATCTAATTTTCAGAATCCTTAGACTTATGGCCTAGTTCTCAAGTCGAACTGAATTGGCTCTAATTGTCTCCCAAATTGATAAAATAAGCGGTTTCATCCAAGGGAAGTGCTTGCTGGAGTAGTTCTGGATGCAACCTTCCTAGGTCACTGACATTAAACTTCCATAACTTCTGATCCAACAAACAAATATCCTCTAGATAACTTCATCCTAATTCATAGGAAGCTATTCTACTAGATTGATAGATAACTGCTCACCTAAATAGGATCCAGTCTGGTAGACAGTAGTGACATCTGCAGTGTTGTTCTGGTACCTTCAATTTAATGGCATTATAGACATAGGATGCCACTAATATAGATATGCATAATGACATACAGGTCTAGTAAGGGGGCGGAACATGATATTGGAGATCAGAGATTCTGAATCCAAGCAGGGTAACCCTACATAGGGTAGTTCCTAGATATTAGATCCTAGTACATCTAATAGCCTGGGCTACATACTATGTGACTTTGGTTGATTTGCAGCAGAAAGCTGTACTAGGAAATAACAATCCAGGGACCATTTTGGAAGAATTTACTGGAGTAGAGTATTAGAGCTCAAGTTAAGGTAAGCTCCCTCTAAGAAGATGGATCTTAAGATTGCGACTCCACTGAGATGAATTCTTCTAGGTATAAATATAATAAAATTTCAAGGTGTCGGCAGTTGAATTTGAAGAACCAAAATGGTAAAACTTAATATGGTTAAGCTCCAAGTTTAGTCAATTAAGTCCTGATCTCCAGAGGTAGTCAATTGCCATGGTAGAGGAAAACTATAACGATCTTACTTCTCTATACTTAGTTCTTCAACAGGTAATGACCTTACCTCTTCTGATTCCCTGGTACCTCAATAACAAAGAGAGTTTCTATTGTCTCTATGACTTATGATAGCAAGGATAATATTGTACTGACATTACCTCTTGTATGCAAGATCCTTTTCTCACGTAGCATTGCCTAAAGTGTGTTTGAAGTATTGATTCAAATGGTAGTATAGGAAACAACTTAAGTAGTTGCATGAGGAGTCTGTACTAAAAGTTCTTTTTTATTTTATTTTCTTATCGTCAAGTATTGGTTGTTTAGGTACAAGCACTTACATGCAGTGCTGGCTATGGCAGAAATAAGACCTTAATCTCAAATCAAACAGCAAGAAAGGAAACGAAACTAGTCCCTCCAAATAAGATGAACAACTAATATTGCAAAACACATAACTGCTAAATATAAAATGAAATATTCAAACTAGATATAAGAGAAAAACTATCACCAAGGCAAACTAAATAAGAAGAACCTGCCTCCTCTTATACTAAACTGAAGATAAAGAATCGGACAAAAGATCAGTGCCACTCATGGGTCAGGAAGAAGAGGTAAGATCCTAAAATGCAGGTATCTCTGGGGGGAAACCAGTTAAGGTCGTGGAGATGTAGGAGGCCAAGCCGGGCAGGAGGTCTGGTGAGGAACAGAGAGGCTCCTCATCGCTCAAGCTCTCGACTTCCCAGAGGTAGAGGTAGCTGGCACATTTATGTGAAATGCAAGTGAGGATGGTATGGTGGAAAGTCTTGAGCTGTATCTCACACTTGGGACAAATTTTCACAGTATCTGGGTTTCTCTAGGTGTGGTGACCAGCCAGATAACTCTTCCCTGATCTCATCTGATAGATTTATCCTACAAAGAATTTCCCAAGACCCAGAAAGGGGTAGGGTGATAGCTTAGGGGAATATATGTAGCGGGGAGAAGGCAGGTACTATTTGGCCCAGATATTTAGGAGAAGCTGGCAGCAGCCTTTTTTGAAGGCAAGGAAAGGGAGATCATCGGAGGTCGCAGGAGGCAGTAGTGAATGGAGCAGAGCTGCCGATGCTGGGAGAATACAGGGGAGATGACCTACAAGCTTATCTACTCTATGGGCTATAGCATCCAAAAGAAGGTATCTCCGTACAGGAGGAGTCAGTTCTGGGGGTTTCCAATTCAGGGACTGGTAGCCTGGAGTGAGGACTATTGTTAAGAGGAGATGGTTTTCAGGGCAGTGATATTCTGAGATGGAAGGAAAGGAAGAGTGAAGATATGATGTGGCTGAATTCCAATCTAGTGAAAGGCAAACCATCTTAAGTATGGCAAGGTATTGGCAGTACTCGATAAGAGATTGGATCCATAGGAGAGCCGACCTGCCAGAGGGGATGCCTGTGCAGGTCTCTGTGAAGCATTTTGTGACTCACCTCTGGACTTGTCTCCAGAAGACAGTCAGCCTATCCATCATAGAGGCTGAAGAAGAGAAGCAATCAGCTCCATAGAGTAGGATACATGCCAGGATGGAGGAGGCTAGTCAGTGGCAAAGAAAGAGCTGTACCAGAGATTCTTTTTTTCTTTGTTTTTTATAATCATTTAGTTGTTTAAGGTACAAGAACATTGCATGTAGCACTAGCTATGACATTAAGAAAACCCCTCTACCCTGGACTAAGAGAAAACCCATACCCCTAAGACCCTCTGGTATGGGCTCAAATGCATACACTCCCAAGTTGATCAACTGAGGTGCCAGGTCCATAGACCTCATGACCTGAACACAAAAGAGTCTCAGCTAAAAGATAACCATATGTCCAAGAAGATACCTTACCTGAAAGACTATCCCTCCTACTAACTACACGTAGCCAACAGAAAGAAAGCTCAACAAGCTAGGCAGGAAAGCATAAGAGAAAGCTCTATCCTATAAACTACTAGACCCATAAGGGCTACAAAAGAAAATGACAACTGACTACTGAACAGACAGATTGCGGTTTATAAAGAATAACCCCCAAAATTGGCGACCAGCAAAGAACTCTAAGGCCAGACGCCTCCAAAAAGCTAGGCTATGAATGTTGTGCAATACTACAACCCGCCAATAGAGAACAGGACTCTCAGTACCAGGCCTAAGGAGTAGATGTTTTGACAGAGGAGATGCCACCCAGCAGTAGAGCACCAGCCAAAGATTGGCCATTAGCAGGCAGCAGGCCAAAATACTGAAACACCATACTGTGAGGGGAGGAGGTAGTAGAGTACCAGCCAGGGAGAGAAGGCAGTAGGGTGCAAGGCAATACAAACAAAGTGGAAGATAGAGGAAGGGACAAAGGCTCCAGTATAAAGCCGACCATAGAAACAGAACTGTTGCCCTTTTACCGTGTCTCTCATGTAGTCCCATGTTCTCTAAGAGATAGCATTACTTAGGAGAAGAGATTCCACTGGTGGTAGTGTGAGGGGAGGGCGGGGGGATGAAGACGACCATAATATGAACTGAGTGAGTAGGAGGTTATGGTCAAATCTTACTACGAGGGACACTCTAAAGTTATTAGCTGTGGTGTTCGCCAAGTGGGATTGTACAAGTGGGGAGAAGAACATCTACCACTACCAGCGCCATCCAGAAACAAAGAGAAGAAGCCAACCATACCATAGCTAAGTGATCTCCTATTAGCAAGACAGGGCCACTAGGTGAGCCCAGATAACTCCCCCATAAAGCAGACAAGAGACCAGCGAGGCAAAGGTGGGAGAGGATAAAAAAGTTAACTGTGCCCAGAGGCAAAAACCATAGAGGGGGCAGAGGTGAGTAGAAGGGCCCATGGTGGTTGATGTGGTATTGCCAAACTATGGGGGAGGAAAATAGGAGTGATACAGTGTGCTGTACTAGAGGTCCCTTTTTTCCATTTTGTTTTATCATTTAATTTCTTGTTTAAGGTACAAGAACATCGTATATCACATGAGCTATGGGGTTAAGGAAACTCCTCCTCCCTGGGCTAAGAGAAAACCAGCACACCCAGGACCCTGTAGTATGTACCTAGCTTTACAAACACCAAAGATGATTAACTCAGGTGCCCAGCCCACAGGCCTCATGACTTGAACGCGATAGGATCTCACATAGAAGCCAACCATGTAGCCAAGAAGATTTCTCTCCCGAAAGACACTCCTCGCACTAACTACATGTAGCCAACAGAGAGAAAACCAAGCAACTTAGGCCAGAAGGTATAAGGTAAAACTCTACCCGGAAACTACTGAAAACCCAAAAGAAAGTAACCACTGCCCACTGAACCACCAAAACGCCGTTCATGAAGAACTGCCCTTGAAGTGGGTGGCCGGCAAAGAGCCTTAAGGCTAGATGCTCCTGGCCAGCTTTGCCATAGATGTAGTGCAATACTATAACATACTAATCGAGAAAAGAGGCCCCAGTACTGGGTCCAAGAAGTGAATGGTAGGCAGAGGAAATGCCATCCAGCAGTAGGATGCCAGCCAAAAATCAACTACGGGCAGGTAGTAGGCCAAAATCTCAGAACACCACACAGCGGAAAGAGGATGTAGTTGGGTACCAGCCAAAGGAGAGTTGGCAGTAGGGTATGAATGGATGCAATCAAAGTAGGAAGGTGGAGGGAGGTACCAAAGCCCCAGAGCAAACCTGACTATAGAAAGTAAACTATTTATGTATTACCATGACTCTGATATAGTCTCTTATTGTGGAAGAGATAGAGTTACTTAATGGAGAGAATCCCACCAGCGGAAAGGAATTGGAAGGTCAAGAGTGGGAAGGCGACTGCAACTTAGACTGAACGACTAGGCGGGTATGATCGAATCTCACTATGAGAGAGACTCCGAAGTTACTAGCCTAGGTATTCCCCAATTGAGATTGTACAAGGGGGGAGAAAGCATTCCACAATAGCTAGCACTGATTGGAAGTGAAGAGTGGAAGCCAACCTTGCCAAATCTAAGCGAGCCCCCCAAGCAAGACAAGACTACTGGGCGAGGTACAAATAACTCCCCCATCAAGTAAATGGAGAACAAGTCAGGCAAACACGGGAGAGGCTGCTGAAGAGAAACTATACCTGTAGGTAGGAACTATTCAGGGGGCAAAAAGGGAGGGTAGATGGCCCACAAGAGTTAACCATGGAATTGTCAAACTATATGGGAGGAAAATAGGAGTGACAAAGCATGGCTGTACCAGAGGTCCTTTTTTTCTTTTTTTATTTTATCATTATATATTCATTGTTTAGGTACAAGAACTCGCATGCAGTGGTAGCTATGGCGTAAACAAAACCTTAATCCCAAAACAAACTAAAGCAAAAGAAACCAAATCAGTGCCTCCAACAAGTGCGAACAACCCATATCACAAAGCACATAAACAGCTAGCTATAAAGGGAAACATTCAAGCTAAAGCATAAAGAAGTCCAACAAGCAAGGAAACCAAACAAATGTACTTTCGCCCAACGGCTCAAACCGAAGGCGATAGGCTGAGTAGGGAAGTGGACCACCTGAGGGGCCCGGGCCCCAGAGGAGGGATTTCTGAGTGAAGTCATGTCTGAAGAGAAGCCGACCGAAGTGGCGGAGATGTAGGCGGATAGACTGTGAAGCAGTTCTGGTGATGTCCAAATAGGTTATCCTTTGTCCAGGTACTCGACCCCTGGGAGGTGAGCATCTTGGGCTCTGTTATAGGAGGGGCAGTCGAGAATGGCGTGGTGGAAAGACTCAGGCTCCTCTTCGCAGTAGGGGTATGTGTCCGTGGCATCCGGGTCTCTCCAGGAGTGGTGGCCAGCCAGGTAGCTCTTTCCTGACCTCATCTGGTAGATTCTGCCTGCTATGAATTTCCCCAATCCCATGAAGGAGTGGGGCGACAGCATGGGTGAGTAGGTATATTGTGGTGGTGGTGGGTATTGTTTGGTCCACATGTTTAGGAGGAACTGATGGCAGCCTCTCTTGAGGACTTGAAATGGGGGGTCGCCAGGGGCCACGGGGGGCAGGGGCACAGGGAGGAGGGCAGGTAATGCTGGTGGAACATGAGAGAGATGACCAACGAGCTTGCCCATACAGTGGGCTATTGCATCCAGTGGGAGATGCCTCCTTACTGGAGGTGAGAGCTCGGGAGTTTTCCAATTTAGTGGCCTGTAGCCCAGCGTAAGCCCCAAAGTCAAGGCACGGTGGTCCTCTGGAGAGCGGTAACAAGAGGTTGCAGGGAAGGAATAGTGCAGACGTGTAGTAGCTGGATTTCTTTCCGGGGGGAGGCATACCATCCTCCGTGCCGCAAGGCGCTGACAGTGTTCAATAAGGCATTGTATCAGTGGAAGGGCTGACTCACAAGTGAGGATACCGGTAGGTGTTTCAGAGAAACAGTTGGTGACCCATGGCCGGACCTGTCTCCAAAAGACAGCAAGACGGTCGGTCATGGTTGCTGAGGGTGAGAACAGATCTGCACCAAAGAGGAGTATGGGTGCGAGGAGGGAGGATGCTAGCCTGTGGCAGAGGAAGGAGGCGAGCCCCTTACCAGGACCCGATAGCCTTTTGAGCATGGAGAAGGTACCTTGGGCAAGTGCAAGACGTTTTGAGAAATAGGTGATGGTAGCCCACCGGAGGGAGCAAGAAGCAGGCTCAAAACAATGGCCGAGCCAACAGACCACCCAGGAGGGGCGAAAAAGGAGTGCATCAATAATGATTGAGAGATTGGATACGAGGTCCCTTAGTCTGGGCGTCCTCCAGTGCATGAGTTCAGTTTTGGGTACAGAGAAGGAGACCCCAAGATGCCTGCTCCTTTGATTCAGCATCTTGACTAGATGTTGGAGGCTCTGGATATTCCTTCTGTAGAAGTTGGAGGCAACGTTCACTGCGAAGTCGTCTACATAGGACAGAATCAACCCATGCGGTAACGGAAAGTGGAGGGACGAGACATAGAAGACAAACAGAAGAGGTGATATTGGTGATCCCTGTTAGGTTCCAACCTGAACTGGTTTGAAAACCCTGGGCGATCCCTGGAAGACGAGACGGCACTGCCTTACTGTCAAGAAGAACCTAACCCAGGAGCAGAGGTATGGAGGGATGCCCTTCGACCGCAGTATATGGAAGAGGTCATTCGGGGAGACATTGTCAATGCCTCCCTTGATATCGAGGAACAAGGTGGACGCAACCAACTGGGGCAGTTGCAGCGTTTGAACTTTGTGAGCCAGAGTCGCGCAGTCATCGAAGGTGCTAAGCCCTAGAAGTGAGCCGCATTGTTGAGGGTGGAGCAGGCCAAGCGATCTAGCCCCGGGTGAGAGGCAGTTTGTGATTACCCTCGCCAGTATCTTGGAAATCGTTTCAAGGAGGACGATTATTCGAAAGGAAGAATGGGTGTCATAAGAGAGATTACCTGGTTTATCCAGGACCAAGCTATTCGCAATCTTGAGGGACGACGGGTGGAAATTGAACGCGACCAGCGGAGAGAGGAGTTCAACCAGCAGAGAGGGACCGGATATATTAACCTTTTTCCAGACCGAGTATAGAAAATGGTCGGGACCAGGAGCCGAGGAGGACGAGGACGAGAACATGCTGAGGGCCGCTGCTATCTCTTCCTCCAGCAGGGGGGTTGCATCTTTGAAGGCCCTGAGAATAGGCGGGCAGAAAGTGGGGGGCTTAGGAGGGAAGAAGTGGGAATGCAGGGCGTCGTTCAGCTCCATGTATGAGGTTACCTGTGGAAGGGACAGGAAACGCTCAGGAGGTTTTCCGAAGGCGAACCTCTTAGCCGTCCACACATTTTAGGGGGTAGCACTCTCAAGGAAACGTGACCAGAACTCCTTCTTAGCCTTCTTGATAGCCTTGAAATAGGCATTTTTGGCCAAGCGAACAGAGGCCCGAGTGTTATTTGAAGAGGATGACCAGGCCTCTTGGACCCGGGAATGGTGGACTTTCCTCAAGTCAGATAAGGTATCAGACCACCAAGGTTTTGATCTTGTGGAGGGCTTTTTCATTAGTGTATGTCTGGCGAGGACAAACTGGATCCTGCCAGGGTTGATGTCAAGCCATTTGCTAAGTGCCTTTGGAGTTGGGGGGGGTGGAGGTGGCGGAATCGAGAGGGAGCTGAGGTCCTCCATGACTGTGGTCCAGTCGGTAGCCTTCCAATGCGGTGTGAGCTGGGGGGGGAGTGAAGCGGAGATGTCAGTGTTATGAATATTGGGATATGGTCCGACCCGGTAGACTGGAGAGACACGTCCCATGTTTACACAAAGGGCACGAGGTACTAGTTGGCAAAGGCCAAAACGCACAGATGGCGCATAGTCTTGGCGTAGTGAGAATTGAGTAAACACTCCAGGAGTGTTCAAGAGGGAGAAACATCTTTCTTGGGACAGTTCTGCATATGGAGTGGAGGTCCGGATATCACCTTTCCCAAGAGGCAAGTCGGGATCCCATTGTGGGTAGTGGATATTGAAATTGCCCACCACAATAGTGCGAAAGTCGAGATCAGGGTAAGCTTCCTCAGAGGAAACAGAGCAGTAGAGCAACGATATCGTCCAAAGAGAATAAAGGTTGATTAAACCAAATTTCCGATGAGTGGAGTCAAACAAACCTGACGGGGTATAGACATCCAGTGCCATCAGGGCAGGATTAACGTGAAAAGCTATTCTTTCGAAACTACGACAGCGC
>NW_003298755.1:546227-600012 GCF_000151645.1 Tuber melanosporum
CGGGAGGGGTTAGTTCCTTGGAGGCGCAATGGGGTGCTGGTGACGGGGAAGACATTTCCAGGTCTTCTGAAGGGGGTCGAGAAAGGGAGGATGGGGGGGATGCTGGTGGCGAGACCATCTCCCAAGTCCACGGAAGGAGCAAGGCTCTGGGGCCGAGATGGTCTGGTAGAAGGACGCTCTCCTCCATCATCCTGTTTATCCATTTCTTCTTCCCCGGGGGGAGGGGACTCTGAGGAGGGCAGGGGAGGGGGCTTTAGTTGTTGGATGCAGGACTGATCGAAGGCAGAGTGGGCGGAAGAGCAGTTGGTACAAAAGGGGATGGAGGTGGGACAGCAGTACGCCACTGGCTTGAAGTTGCCACCTTTGGGACATGTTGGATTCTGGCAGCGGTGAGTGGCCTTTGTGTGGCTGAGGGTGCATATTGGGCAGACTGGGTGATATGTTTTGCATCTGGGTGCTTGGTGGCCATACCCCCAGTAGTTCTTGCATTGAGTGAATTTGTTCGTGAAGAAGGCTCTTTCAATTGGGCAACGTGAGGCATCGTGGATGGTCCTGCCCACCATCTTGTCCACATCCATGGGCACGACCGCAACAATACATGAGGTGTTTGCCTTGGAGAGCTGAATCTCCTGGTCTTGAATGAGGAACCTTGCTGAGAGGATTCGTACCTCCTTGACATTCAGAATAGTTTCCCTTATGGTTCCCAACAAAGCCTCTTGATCGTCAGGTAGGAAGGAGATGGGGCAGGAGTGGACCGCTAGCTGTACCTCGTTGGGCGCAGGATGCAAGCAGAGGTAAGGGTCATCGCCCACAGGGTAGGCTTTATTGAGACAGGAGAAGAGGGCTTCGTAGTATGGTGCGTATGCGGTGGCTGGAGTGTGGGGATCAAGGGCAAAGAGGGTCACTGTACCGCGATTGTTGGCTTTATCTGTAAAGGCTTTTGAGAGGGTGCAGTCCGCCTCTTTAAGGACTATTGCCATGGTATCGTGGAAGGAGGCCGCTATTTCTCTGCTCAGGGGGTGGTGAGCAGCAAGAGATCTAGGTGCAAAGAACCTTCTCTCAGCAGTGGCCAGTGGCCGAGGAGCGGGAGGACTAACTGGCCTGAGGACTGTCTTCATGACTTCTGCTGCTGAGGGGGTGGAGCTACCTAGTTTTTTCTTAGCCCTTGAGGGCCCTGAGAACGTGGCCTCAGAGTAGGACATTCTGGTCTTGCCAGGTGGGAGGTCATCTGGGTTGGGAATGCTGGGTAGGAATTCGGCCAGGTCGGGGTACTTGCTGTTCCTCCACTGCTGTGCTTCCTATCTCCAGGGGTATTTGGCTGCGTAGGCAGCAGGGTTCCCATGGTATTTGCCTATCGCTGTGTCATAGTGGGCGATGTCGAGGATGTAGAACGCCAGGTATCCCGAGGGTAGGACCTCAGGGAGAGTGGGGGCAGAGGTGTTGGTGGCTACCTCTTTACCCTTTTTGGGAAGGCTGATCTGTACCAGAGGACCTTTTTTTTTTTTTTTTTGTAATCTTATTTATTTATCCATTTTAACGAAAGTAAGGCCGGGAGTCATATCAGCTTTGGCTATGCAGACCCGCACCTCCACCCCGCCTTGTTCTCAAGCAGTTAGAAGAAAAACCAAGACCCCAGAAAGGCACATGCCAGTAGCCAGGTGCCCGCTACTAAGAGCCTACGACTTGAATGCGGAGGGGTCTTGCCTAGAGCCACCAACACCCAACCAGCCCTCAGTTTAAAACACTCCCCCGCAAGTCTCCCACATGGCCATCTACAAACAGTAAAGACAGAAAGTCCAGAAACCCATTCTTCAAAGCAAGGAAAACCCCCATCCCGACAGTACACCTACCACCGAACAGAAGAAAGCCCAAACCAAAGAAACCCCAAACCAAAGGCCGAAACCAATCCCTTACCTACAACAACCAAATTCCCAGACTGATCAGTTTGGATCCACCCACGCCGCAGGAAGTCGAAATAGCGAATAGGCCCATCTACTTAGATGGCATAAACGTATGCCTTGGACATATATCTCTTCGATCGCGAGCAGGAGAAACCAGAAGGAGTGAGCACCCGCTGTAAGCAGGAGGGATTGGTTGAATGAAAGCCCCAAGCAGTCCATTCGGGAGGGCCGGGTGGGTCTGCCCAAGGCAGCAAAAGAGGGTGAGGCAGTAGGATACCAGCCAACAGTAGTAGGGTACTAGCCGACGTGACCGAAGAGAAAAAGGGAGGAAGGGCCAAAGGCGCTAGTGCTGAACCCAACAGAAACCAAACCATCACCGTATTACCGCATCTCTCATGTAGTCCTATATTCTCTGAGAGATAGCGTCACTTAGTAGAAGGAATCCCACCGGCGATAGGGAGGTGGAAGGGCGAGGAGATGAAGGTGACCGTAGCTTGAACTCAGCGACAATGAGGGTATGGCCAGATCTCCCCATGAGACAGACCCAGAAGTTACTAGCCGAGACATTCCCAAACAGGGATTGTGCAAGTGAGGAGAAGGATATCTACCACTGCCAGTACTGTCCAGAAACGAAGAGAGGAAGCCAACCGTGACAACACTAAGCAAGCCCTTTTAGCAAGACAGGACTACTGGGCGAGCCCAGATAACTCCCCCATCAAGCAGACAAGAGACAGGCGAGGTGAGGGCAGGAAAGGATAGAAGGGTTAATCATGCCCCTAGGCAGGGACCATCCAAGGGGCAGAGGGGAGTGGAGGGGGCCCATGATAGTTGATGTGGTATTGCCAAACTATGAGGGAGGAAAATAGGAGCGACGGAGCATGCTGTACCAGAGGTCCTTTTTTTCTTTTTATATTTTTTTTATTATGTATTCATTGTTTAGGTACAAGAACTCGCATGCAGCGGTAGCTATGGCGTAAACAAAACCATAATCCCAAGACAAACAAAAACAAAAGAAACCAAACTAGTGCCTCCAATAAGTGCAAACAACTCATATCGTAAAGTGCATAAACAGCTAGCTATAAAGGGAAACATTCAAACTAAAGATAAAGAAATCCTACAAACAAGGAAACCAAAAAGTTTTATCTTCATGCCATGGCTTCGGCCAAGGACAAGGAGCTGAGTGAGGAAGTGGAACTTGCGATGGGATGGGCCCTGCAGGCGGGATCTCTGAATGCAGGGACATCTGGGGGAAAGCGGACCGGAGTGGAGGAGATATAGGCAGATAGGCCGTGAAGCAGTTCCGGCGATATCCAGATGGGTTCCCCTTCATCCAGGCACTTGACTACAGGGTGGTGGGTGTCTCTGGCTCTGTCATGGGAGGGGCATTCGAGAATGGTGTGGTGGAAAGACTCAGGCTCCTCCTCGCAGTAGGGGTATGTGTCCAGGGCGTCCAGGTCTCTCCAGGATCGGTGGCCAGCCAGGTAGCTCTTTCCTGACCTCATCTGGTGGATTCTGCATACTATGAATTTCTCTAAGCTCATAAAGGAGTGGGGCGACAGAATGGGCAAGTAGATGTGTTGGGGCAGTGGCAGGTACTATTTGGTCCACACATTTATGAGGAACTGATGACAGCCTCTCTTGAGGGCTGGGAAAGGAGGGTTGCCTGGGGCCGCAGGGGGCAGGGGCTCAGGGAGCAGGGTAGGTAATGCTAGTGGTACCCTAGAAAGAAGACCGACAAGCTCGCCCACATGGTGGGCAATTGTGTCAAGTGGGAGATGCCTCCTTACTGGAGGGGAAGGCTAAGGGGTTTTCCAATTTAGGGGCCTGTAGCCTGGCATAAGCCCAACCATCAAGGCGTGGTGGTTCTCCTGGGAGTGGTATCAAGAGGTAGTAGGGAAAGAACAGTGCAGCCGTGCAGTGGCCGGATTTCTTTCCGGGGGGAGGCACACCATCCTCAGGGCCGCTAGGCGCTGAAGGTATTCAATAAGGCATTGTATCGGGGGCAGGGCCGACTAGCAGGGGAGGATACCCGTAGGGGTCTCTGAGAAGCAGTTGGTGACCCATCTCTGGACCTGTCACCAAAATACAGCAAGCCGGTCGGTCATGGTTGTAGAGTGTGAGAAGAGATCTGCACTAAAGAGGAGTATGGGTGTGAGGAGGAAGGATGCTAGCCTGTGGCAGAGGAAGGGGGTAAGCTCCTTACCGGGACCCGACAGCCTCTTAAGCATGGAGAAGGCACCCTGGGCAAGTGCCAGACGTTTTAAGAAATGGGTGTTGGTAGCCCACTGGAGAAAACAAGAAGCCGGCTCAAACCAGTGTCCGAGCTAATGGACCACCCCGGAGGGGCAGAAACACAGTCCATCAATGACGATTGGTAGAGTTGATGCGAGGTCCCTTTCTCTGAGGGTCCTCTGGTGTATGAGTTCAGTTTTGGGTACAGAGAAGGAGACCCCAAGATGCCTACCCCTTTGTGTCAATATCTTGACTAGATGCTGGAGGCATTGGACATTCCTTCTGTAGGAGTTGGAGGCAACAGTCACCGCGAAGTCGTCCACATAGGACAGGATTAACCCACGCTGTACTGGAAAGTGGAGGGATGAGACATAGATGATGAGCAAAAGAGGTGATATTGGCGAGCCTTGTGGAGTGCCAACCTGAACTGGTTTGAAGACCCTGGGCACTCCCTGGAAAACTAGACGGCATTGCCTCCCTGTTAAGAAGGAGCTAACCCAGGAGCAGAGGTATGCAGGTATGCCACTTGAACGCAGCATATGGAAGAGGTCGTTTGGGGAGACATTGTCCAAACATCTCATGATATCAAGGAACAAGGTGGACGCAACCAACTGGGGCTGCTGCAGTATTTGAACTTCGTGAGCTAGAGTCAAGCCGGCATCGAAAGTGCTAAGCCCCGGCAGGGAGCCACAGTGATGGGGGTGAAGCAGGCCCAGCGACCTAGCTAAGGGTGAGAGGCGATTTGCAATTATCCTTTCCATGATCTTGGAGATCATTTCAAGGAGGACAATTATTCTGAAGGAAGTAGGTGTATCATAGGATGATATGCCTGGTTTGTCCAGGATCACACCATTTGCCATCTTGAGTGATGCCAGGTGGAAACCGAATGAGACCAGCAGGGAGAGTAGCTCAACCAGCAGAGAGGGACGGGATATATTAACCTTCTTTCAAACGCAGTATGGAAAAAGGTTGGGACCAGGGGCCATGGAGGATGAGTACTTGCTGAGTGCCACGGCTATCTCTTCCGCCAGTAGGGGGGGTGCATATCTGAAGGCCCTGAGAATAGGTGGGCAGAAGGCTGGGGGCCAAGGAGGGAAGAAGTGGGAAAGCAGGGTGTCATTCAGCTCCATGTGTGAGGTTGCCCGTGGGAGGGACGGGAAGTGCTCTGGGGGCTTTCCGAAGGCGAACCTTTTGGCCGTCCACACGTTTTGGGGGGTAGCACTCTCCAGGAAACGTAACCAGTGCTCCTTCTTAGCCTTCTTGATAGCCTTGAAATAGGCATTTTGGGCCAAGTGAGCAGAGGCCCAAGTGTTATTTGAAAGGGATGTACGGGCCTCTCTGGCATGGGAATGGTGGACCTTGCTCAAGTCAGACAAGGTGTTGGACTACTAAGGTTTTGATCTTGTTGAGGGCTTTTTCATTGGTGTATGTCTGGCAAGGACTAACCGTATCCTGCCAAGGTTGATGTAATGATCCCTCTCTGGATAGTTAGTTCTTGGCGACGGGGAACAATACTTCTCTTTCTGTCTTCTTCTTTCTTTGTCTTACGATAGCTCTAGGCCTCTGCCTACGTTACCGATAGTACAAGACCTTCGTCTTCTATCGGGAATGCCTATCATAAGCTTTCTCTAACTCGTCTTTGTGAAGGACTTTTCTTGGCGTAACAATAACGGTGCAATAAAGATAAAGATCGTAAAGATGTTTTATATTCATTTAAAGTAATAAGTAGGAAAAGTACTTAGAACAAAGCATGAAGAACCTATCTTCCTCAGCCGCATCAGTCTCCTTATATAGTATTCTTCCCGCTCATAGTCATGTGACCTAAAGTGGTCATATGTGCGAAACCAAATCATAACAAACTAGCCATGTGACCAAAGTGATCACATGCTCAAAACCCATGACCTCATAGCGAGGTCATGTACAAAACTCATAAACCAATCATAACGCAATAAACAAATCATATGACTCGACTGAGTCATACGTGCAAAGCCCATGACCTAATAATGAGGTCATGGGCGAAACATAAATCATATGCGCAAGGCTTACCCGCAAGGTACAATCGCAAGGCATACTTGTCAGGCGCACGTCCCACGACTTATACTTGAGCCATGTGCGAAAGCATCACAAATCCCACACATAACAAGTCATATAACCCACATGAGCTATATGCGCAAAACAATAACATACCTGCGACTCATAACCATGTGTCACGTGAAAACCTTTTTTATGCTAAGCCATGTTCATGACAGTTGATGTCAAGCTACATGCTAAGTGCCTGCGGAGTCGGGAGGGGTGGAGGTGGTGGAATTGTGAGGGAGCCGAGGTCCTCCATGACCTTGGTCCAGGCAGTAGCCTTCCAATGCGGTGTGAGCTGGAGGGGGGGGGAGAAGCGCGGACGTCAGTGTTATGGATATTGGGACGTTGTCCGACCCGGTAGACTGTAGAGATACAACCTTTGTTTCCACAAAGAGAGCGAGGTGCTGGTTGGTAAAGGCCAAGTGAATCACAGACGGTGCATGCTCTTGGCCTAGTGAGAATCGAGTAAACACTCTGGGAGTGTACAAGAAGGAGAAGCCTCTTTTGTGCGACAGTTCTACATATAGAGTGCAGGTTCGGATCTCCCTTTTCCTAAGAGGCCGGTTGGGATCCCATTGTGGTCGGTGGGTGTTGAAATCTCCACCACTAGGGTGGGGAAGTCGAGATCAGGGTAAGCTTCCTCTTGTGAAACAGAGCGGTAGAGCGATGATGTCGTCTAAAGGGAATAAAGGTTGATCAAATAAGATTTCTCATAGGAGGAGTCAAACAAGCATGACGAGGTATAGAGATCTACTGCCATCAGGTCAGGGTTGTCGAAAAACACAGGAAACAAAGAAACAATATCAAAAAAAGAACAAAGTGCAAACACCGCCATCTGTGGCTTTTCCCCGAGCGCTGTCGTGGGGTAAAAGGACTTGAAGCCAGCAAACTGTGGGAGTTTTCCACGAAAGAAAGGAGGGTCCTGAAGGGCAACAAGCACAGGAGGGGAGGGCAAAGCAACTAAAGCATTAAAGAGTGAGAGAAACACATTCCAGCTACCTATGCAGTTGTGTTGAAAGAGGAAAAAGGAGCTAGTGCTCTGCTGAGGAGTAGTAGAAACTGGGAAAGGAGTGGGAGTAGAGCAGTTGGCACTCATTACTGGGATGGACTCGCTAGTTGTTTGGGGACTGGGGTGGCAAGGATGCCCTCCTGGATATAGGAGGGGTCAGTTCCTTGGGAGCGTGATGGGGTACTTAGGACGGGGAAGACACTTCCAGGTCTTCTGAAGGGGGTTGAGAAAGAGAGGCTGGGACGGGCTCTTGTAGCGAGACTATCTCCCAAGTCCAGGGAAGGAGCAAGGCTCTGGGGCTGGGCCGGTCTTGTGGAAGAACCCTCTCCTCCATCATACTTCATATTTATTTCTTCTTCCCTGGGGGGAGGGGACTCGGAGGGGGGCAGGGGACGGGGCTTTGGTCGTTAGGTGCATGCCTGATCGAAGGCGGGGTGGGCAGAAGAGCAGTTGGTACAAAATGGGATGGAGGTGGGGCAGCAGTACGCCACTGGCTTGACGTTGCCACTCTTGGGACATGTCGGGTTCTGGCAGCGGTGAGTCACCTTTTTGTAGCTGAGGGCGGATATTGGGCAGACCGGGTGGTCTGTTTTGCATCTGGGTGCTTGGTGGCCATACTCCCAGTAGTTCTTGCATTGAGTGAATTTGTTTGCGGAGAAGACTCTTTCAATCAGGCAACATGAGGCGTAGAGGACCGTCCTGCCTACCATCTTGTCCACATCCGTGTACGCGACTGTAACGATGCATGAGATATTTGCCTTGGAGAGGCGAATCTCCTGGTTTTGAACGAGGAACCTTGCTGAGAGGATTCGTACTTCTTTGACATTCAGAATAGTTTCCCTTAGGGTCTCCAACAGGGCCTCTTGATCATCAGGAAGGAAGGAGACGAGGAGGGAGTGGACTGCTAGTGGCACCTCATTGGGTGCAGGACGGAAGCAGAGGTAAGGGCTTTCGCCTACTGGGTAATCTTTATTGAGACAGGAGGATAGAGCTTCATAATATGGTGCTTATGCTGTGGCTGGAGTGTGGGGATCAAGGGCAAAGAGGGTCACTGTGCTGTGATCATTGACTTTAGCTGTAAAGGCTTTTAGGAGGGGGAAGTTTGCTTCTTTAATGGCAGTTGCCGCTGTGTCGGGGAAGGAAGCTGCTATTTCTCTACTCAGGGGGTAGTGAGCAGCCTGAAAATGACGTGCAAAGAACTTTCTCACAGCAGCGGGCAGTGGCCGAGGGGCGGGAGGACTGGCCGGCCTGGGGACTTTCTTCGCGACTTGTTCTGCGGAGAGGGTGGAGCAACTGTGTTTTTTCTTGGCCCTTAAGGGCCCTGAAGACGCGACCTCAGAGTAGGACATTCTGGTCTTGCCAGGTCGGTTGTGATCTGGGTTGGAGATACCGTGTAGGAATTCGGCCGGGTCGGGGTACTGACCATCCCTCCACAGTTGTGCTTCCCCTGTCCCGGGGTATTTGACCGTGTAGGCAGCTGGGTGACCCCAGTATTTGCCTATCGCTGTGTCATAGTTGGCCAGATCGGGGTGGTAGAATGCCGGGTCTCCCGAGTGTAGGACCTCAGGGAGAGTGGAGACAGAGGTATTGGTAGCTGGCTCTTTATCCTTTCGGGAAGGTCGAGTGAGTGGGGCAGTGGGGGCCAACAAAGCCGGTTGGGGTGGGGGGGCGGGATTTGCCACCAACCTAGTGGACAGATCAGTGATGGATGCTAGAAGGAAGGCCACAGAGCCCACCAAAATATTGGTATCATTGATCGGAGTATTATTGGAGGGGAGTGTGTTGGCCACCTGAGATGATAGGTCGTGAATTCTCGTATTGAGCTCATCGATGGTTCGGGAGAGGGCGGACATGCTGGGTACAAGAGAGGAGACGAGGGGAAGCAGGTAGCATTATCCAGTAGAGAGTTCCAGCACCTCCTGATGGGAAATTGGGGGTAAGCTTTCGGGGGGCCAGTCTAGCAGTGCTCTCACAGAAGGGATAAGACTTGCTAGGTTCTCGTGGATAGCGAGGATCAGTGCAGCCGACGATGGCCTCATGGGAGGGTGAGAGGCAACTTCCTAGTTAGAGACAGGTGTGCTGGAACGAGAGTGAGCAGAGGGGTCCCTGGCCCAGCAAGGAGAGATAATCGCTATGTATAGGCTAGGAGGATCGTGACGTGTAAGGGACTTGTTCACCAGATGCAGATGGTGTTGAGAGCAGAAGTAAAATGGAGGGGGGGCGAAAGAAGAGGGCGCGCAGCATGCTGTACCAGAGGGCATTTCTTTTTTTTTTTTTTATAATGATATATTCATTGTTTAGGTACAAGAACTCGCATTCAGCGGTAGCTATAGTATAAACAAAACCTTAATCCCAAAGCAAACAATAAACAAAGGAAACCAAACTATTGCCTCCAATAAGTGCGAACAACCCATATCGCAAAGCGCATAATTAGCTAACTATAAATGGAAAAATTCAACCTAAACATGAAGAAATCCTACAAGCAAGGAAAACAAAAAGGTACACTATCACCATCTGCCTAAGCCAAGGGCGAGGAAACAAGTGAGGAAACAGGACTCTCGACTGGTCGGGCCTTGTAGGGGGGGTATCTAAGTGCAGGCATGTCCAGGGAGAAGCCAACTGAGGTGGCGGCTATGTAGGCGGATAGGCTGTAAAGCAGTTACGGCGATGTCCAGATGGGATCCCCTTCTTCAAGGCACTCGACTCTCTGGAGGTGGGTGTCTCTGGCTCTTTCATGCGATGGGCATTCGAGAATGGTGTGGTGGAAGGACTCAGGTTCCTCCTCGCAGTAGGAGCATGTGCCGAGGGCATCCGGATCTCTCCATGATCAGTGGCTGGCCAGGTAGCTCTTTCCTGACCTCATTGGTGAATCCTGCCCGCTATAAACTTCCCCAAGCCCATGAAGGGGTGAGGAGACAGAGTAGGCAAGTAGGCGTATCGGGGAGGAGGTGGATACTGTTTGGTTCCAGTGTTTAGGAGGAGTTGCTAACAGCCTTTCTTAAGGGCTGGAAAAGGAGGGTTGTCAGGTTCCACAGGGGACAAGGGCTCAGGGAGGAGGGCGGGTGACGCTGGTAGGACCCTAGCAAGATGACCTACAAGCTTACCCACACGGTAGGCTATTGTGTCAAGTGGGAGATGCCTCCTTACTGGAGGGGATGGCTCGGGAGTTTTCCAATTCAGGAGCCTGTAGCCCGGTGTAAGCCCCACTGTCAAGGCGCGGTGGTCCTCTGGGGAGCGGTGGCTAGAGGTTGTAGGGAAGGAGCAGTGCAGCCGTGCAGTCGCCGGGTTTCTTTCCGTGGGGAGGCAAACCATCCTCAGCACTACCAGGTGCTGTCGGAGTTCAATGAGGCATTATATTGGGGGAAGGGCCGACTCGCAGGGGAGGATACCTGTGGCGGTTTCAGAGAAATAGTTGGTAACCCAATGCTGAACCTGTCTCCAAAAGACAGCAAGCCTGTCGGTCATTGTTGCAGAGGGTGTGAAGAGATCTGCTCCGAAGAGGAGTATGGGTGCTAGGAGGGATGACGCTAGCCTATGGCAGAGGAAGGGTACGAGCCCCTTCCCGGGACCCGATAGCCTCTTAAGCATAGAGAAGGCATCCTGGGCAAGTGCTAAACGTTTTGAGAAGTGGGTATTATTAGCCTAGCGGAGGGAACAAGAAGCCAGCTCAAACCAGTGGCCGAGCCAACGGACCACCCCAGAGGGGCGGAACAGGAGTCCATCAATAACTATTAGGAGAGTGGATGTGAGGTCCCTTTGTCTGGGAGTCCTCCAGTGCATGAGTTCAGTTTTGGGTACAGAGAAGGAGACCCCAAGACGCCTACCCCTTTGAGTCAACACCTTGACTAGATGTTGGAGGCGTTGGACATTCCACCTGTAGGAGTTGGAGGCAACAGTCACCGCGAAGTCGTCCACATAAGACAGGATTAACCCTCGCAGTACTGGAACGTGGAGGGACGAGACATAGATAACAAAAAGAAGAGGTGATATTGGTAATCCTTGGGGAGTGCCAACCTGAACGGGTTTGAAAACCCTGGGTGATCCCTGAAAAACGAGACAGCATTGACTTCCTGTCAGGAAGGACCTAACCCAGGAGCAGAGGTATGGAGGTATGCCCTTTGAACGTAGCATATGAAAGAGGTCATTAGGGGAGACATTGTCAAAACCTCACTTGATATCAAGGAACAAGGTGGAAGCAACCCGCTGGGACCGTTGCAGAGTTTGAAATTCGTGAGCCAGAGTTGTACAGGCATCAAAAGTGCTGAGCCCTGGAAGGGAGCCACATTGATGTAGGTGTAGCAGGCCCAATGACCTAGTCAAAGGTGAGAGGCGATTTGCGATTATCCTTTCCATGATCTTGGAGACCGTTTCAAGGAGGACAATTATTCTGAAGGAAGCAGGTGTGTCATAAGAGGACTGGCCTGGTTTGTATACGACCACTCCATTCGCCATCTTGAGAGACGCTGGGTGGAAACCGAAATAGACTAGCGGAGAGAGTAGCTCAACAAGGAGAGAGGGATGGGCTATATTAACCCTCTTCCAGACTAAGTATGGAAAAAGGTCAGGACCAGGGGCCATAGAGGATGAGGACTTTTTGAGTGCCATGGCTATCTCTTCCGCCAGTAGGAGGGGTGCATCTTTGAAGGCCCTGAGAATTGGCGGGCAGAACACGGGGGGCCTAGGAGGGTAGAAGTGCGAGACCAGGACGTCATTCAGTTCAATGGGTGATGTTACTTGTAGGAGGGATAGGAACTGCTCTGGGGGTTTACCGAAGGCTAATCTTTTGGCCCTCCATAGGTTTTAGGGGTAGCCATCTCAAGGAAATGTGACCAGTGCTCTTTCTTAGCCTTCTTGATAGCCTTAAAATAGGCATTTTTGGCCAAGTGAGCAGAGGCTCGAGTGTTATCGGAAGGGGATGTATGGGCTTGTCGAGCACCGGAATGGTGGACTTTCCTCAAGTCAGACAAGGTATCGGACCACCAAGGTTTAGACCTTATTGAGGGTTTTTTCATTGGCGTATGTCTGGCGAGGACTAAGCATATCCTGCCAAGGTTGATGTCGAGCTGTGTGCTAAGTGCCTGCTGAGTTGGGAGGGATGGAGATGGCGTAATCGTGAGGGAGCCGAGGTCCTCCACGACCTTGATCCAGTCGGTAGCCTTCCAGTGCGGTGTGAGCAGGCGGGGGAGAGAAGTGGAGAGGTCAGTGTTATGGATATCAGGACGTGATCCGACCCGGTAGACTGGAGAGACGCATTCTATGTTTCCACAAAGGGTGTGAGATGCTGATTGGCGAAGGCCAGGTCAAGCACAGATGGCGCATGGTCTTGGCCTAGTAAGAATCGAGTAAACACTCTGGGAGTATTCAAGACGGAGAAACATCTTTCTTGCGACATTTCTGCATATGGAGTAGAGGTTCGGATCTCTCTTTTCCTATGAGGTCGGTCAGGATCCTATTGTGGGTGGTGTATATTGAAATCTCCGACCACGAGGGTGAGGAAATCAAAGCTGAGGTAAGCTTCCTCAGGGGAAACAGATCTGTGGAGCGATGAGGTAGTCCAAAGAGAGTAAAGGTTGATCAAACGAAATCTCTTGTGAGAAGAGTCAAACAAGCCTGATGGGGTATAGACATCCACTGCCATCAGGGTAGGGTTGTCAAAAAACACAGGAACTAAAGAAACCATATCAAAAGAAGTACTAAGTGCAAACACCACCACCCGTGGCTACATCCCGAGGGCCGTCCGGGGGTGAAAGGACTTGTAGCCAACGAATTGTGGGAGTTTTCCGCCAAAGAAAGGAGGGTCTTGAAGGGCAACAAGCACAAGAGGGGAGGGCAAAGCAACTAAAGCATTAAAGAGTGAGAGAAACACATTCCAGCTACCCATGCAGTGGTGTTGAATGAGGGAAAAAGGGCTAGTGCGCTGCTGAAGAGTAGTAGAAACTGTGAAAGGAGGGGGAGTAGAGCGGTTGCCTTGCATTAACGGGACAAACCCACTGGTGGTTTGGGGACCGGGGTGGGAGTGACATCCTCCTGGGTACAGGAGGGGTCAGTTCCTTGGAGGTGCGATGGGGTGCTCGGGACTGGGAAGACACTTCCAGGTCTTCTGAAGGAGGTCGAGAAAGGGAGGCTTGCGGGGGCTCTGGTGGCGAGACCATCTCCCAGGTCCACGCAAGGAGCAAGGCTCTGGGGCCGAGGCTATCTAGTTGAAGGACCCTCTCCTCCATCGTCTTGCGTATCCATTTCTTCTTCCCCGGGGGGAGGGGACTCGGAGGAGGGCAGGGGAGGAGGCTTTAGTCGTTTGGTGCATGATTGATCGAAGGCTTGGGGGGCAGAGGAACAGTTGGTACAAAAGGGGACGGAGGTGGGACAGCAGTACGCCACTGGCTTGAAGTTGCCACCTTTGGGACATGTTGGGTTCTGGCAGCGGTGAGTCGCCTTTGTGTAGCTGAGGGCACATATTGGGTAGACAGGGTGGTCAGCTTTGCATCTGAGTACTTGGTGGCCATTGCCCCAGCAGTTCTTGCATTGAGTGAACTTGTTCGCGGAGAAGGCTCTTTCGATCCAGCAGTATGAGGTGTAGAGGACGGTCCTGCCCACCATCTTGTCCACATCCGTGGGCGTGACAGTGACAATGCAAGAGGTGTTTGCCTTAGAGAGGCGAATCTCCCTGTCTTGAACAAGGAACCGTGCTGAGAGCATTCGTACTTCCTTGACATTCAAAATAGTTTCCCTCAAAGTCCCCAACAGGGCCTCTTGATCATCAGAAAGGAAGGATATGGGGAGGGAGTGAACCGCTAGCTGCACCTCGTTGGGGGCAGGTCGGAAACAGAGGTAAGAGTTGTCGCCCACAGGGTAGGCTTTGTTTAGACGGGAGGAGAGGGCTTCGTAGTATGGTGCGTATGCGGTTGCTGGAGTGTGAGGATCAAGGGCAAAGAGGGTCACTGTGCCGCGATTGTTCACCTTTGCTGTAAAGGCTTTTGGGAGGGGACAATTGGCCTCTTTAAGGACCATTGCAGCTGTGTCTGGGAAGGAAGCCGCTATTTCTCTACTCAGGAGGTGGTGAGTGGGGAGAGATCGAGGTGCAAAGAACCTTCTCTCAGCAGCAGGCAGTGGCCGAGAGGCGGGAGGACTAGCCGGCCTTGAGACTGTTTTCGCGACTTGTGCTGCTGAGGGGGTGGAGGCACCTTGTTGTTTGCTTGGCCCTGTAGGGCCCTGAGGATGCGGCCTCAGAGTAGGACAGTCTGGTCTTGCCAGGTGGGGGGTCATCTTGGTTGGGGATGCCAGGTAGGAATTCACCCGGGTCAGGGTATTTGCTGTCCCTCTATTGCAGTGCTTCCCATGTCCTGGGGTATTTGGCCATGAAGGTAGCAGGGTTTCCCTAATACTTGCCTACCGCCGTGTCATAGTTTGGGAGGTCTGGGTCATAAAACGCCGGGTATCCCGAGGGTAGGACCTCAGGGAGAGTGGGGGCAGAGGTGTTGGTAGCTGGCTCTTTACCCTTTTGGGAAGGCCGACGGAGCGGGACAGTGGGGGCCAACACAGGCGGTTGGGGTAGAGGAGCGGGGTTTGCCACCAACCTAGTAGACAGATCCCTGATGGATGCTTGGAGGGAGGCCACGGAGTTTGCCGAAATGTTGGTGGCGTTTACAGGGGTGTCATTTGAAGGAAGCGTGTTGGCAATCTGGGAAGATAGGTCGTGAATTCTTGTATTGAGCACCTCGACAGTTCGGGAGAGGGCGGACATGCCGTGCACTAGAGAGGAGACCAGGGGAAGCAGGTAGCACTCTCCGGTAGAGAGTTCTAGTACCTGCTGAGGGGAGATTGGGGGTAAGCTTTCAGGGGGCCAATCTAGCAGGGCTCTCTTCGATGGGATAAGCCTAGCTAGGTTCTCATAGATAGGAAGGATTGGTGCAGCCGAAGACGGCCTCAAAGGAGGGTGAGAGGCAGGGCCCTGGTTGCAGACAGGAGTGCCAAAACGAGAGTGAGCGGGGGGGTCCATGGCCCAGCAAGAAGAGATAATCCCTGGCTATAGGCTAGGAGGATCGTGAAAGTGTAAGGGGCATATTTACCAGATGCAGATGGTGTTGAGAGCAGAAGTAGAACGTAGGGGGGGGGAAGAAGAGGGTGCGGAGCATGCTGTACCAGAGGTCCTTTTTTTTTCTTTTTTTCTTTTTTTTTTTTTTATAATCATGTATTCATTGTTTAGGTACAAGAACTCACATGTAGCGCTAGCTATGGTGTAAACAAAACCTTAATCCCAAACAAACAAAAACAAAAGAAACCAAACCAGTGCCTCCAAAAAGCGCGAATAACCCATATCGCAAAACACATAATAACTTACTATAAAGGGAAACATTCAAACTAAACTTAAAGTGAAATCCTACAAACAAGGAAACCAAACAGGTGAGCCAACACCCCCGGCTTAGGCCGAGGAGGATGAGCCGAGTGCGGAAAGGGGCCGCCCGATGTGGCAGGCTCCAGTGGGGGGATCCTTGAATGCAGGCATGTCCGGGGGGAAGCCGGTTGAAGTGGAGGAGATGTATGCGGCCAGTCCGTGAAGCAGCACCGGTGACGTCCAAATGGGCTCCCCTTCATCCAGGCACTCGACCCACGGGAGGTGGGCGTCTCTGGCTCTGTTATGTGAGGACAGTTGAGAATGGCGTGGTGGAAAGATTCAGGCCCTTCCTCGCAGTAGAGGCAGGTGTCCGGGGCATCCTGGTCTCTCCAAGAGCAGTGGGTGGCCAGGTAACTCTTCCCAGACCTTATTTGGTAGATGCGGCCCGCCACAAATTTCCCCAGCCCCATAAAGGGGTGGGGTGACAGCGTAGACGAGTATGCGTATCGTGGTGGTGGTGGATACTGTTTTACCTAGACATTTAGTAGGAACTGTCGGCCGCCTTTTTTGAGTGCTGGGAAGGGGGGGTCTCTAGGAGCTGCGGGTGGTAGGGGCTCAGGGAGGAGGTCAGGCGAGGCTGGTAGGACATGAGAGAGATTGCCGACTAGCTTGACCACTCTGTGGGCTATTGCATCAAGCAGGAGATGCCTCCTTACTGGAGGGGATGGTTCCCGGGTTTTCCAATTTAAGGGTCTGTAGCCCAGGGTAAGACCCACGATCAAGCTACGGTGGTCCTCCGGGGAGCAGTAATAAGAGGTTGTGGGGAAGGAGGAGTGCAGCCGTGCAGTGGCTGCATTCCTTTCTGGGGAGAGGCATACCATCCTAAGTGCTGCCAGGCACTGACAGTATTTGACAAGGCATTGGACCGGGGGAAGGACTGACTCGCAGGGGAGAATATCTGTAGGAGTTTCGGAGAAACAGTTGGTGACCCACCTTTGGACTTCCCTCCAAAAGACAGAAAGTCTGTCGGTCATAGTGCCTGAGTGCATGAACAAACCTGCACCGAATAGGAGTATGGGTGCAAGGAGGGAGGATGCTAGTCTATGGCAGAGGAAGGGGGCAAGTCCTTTTCGGGGACCGGAGAGCCTTCTAATCTTTGAGAAAACCCCCTGGGCGAGTACAAGACACTTCGAGAAGTGGGTGTTAGTAGCTCAACAGAGGGAGCAGGAGGCCGGCTCAAACCAGTGTCCAAGCCATCGGACCTCCCCAGAGGTACGGAAGAGGAGACCATCGATGACGATGGGGAGAGTGGATGTGTGGTCCCTTTGTCTAGGCATTCTCCAATGCATAAGCTCAGTCTTGAGTACAGAGAAGGAAACACCAAGCTGCCTGCCCCTTTGGGTCAACATCTTGTCCAGGTGTTGGAGACGTTAGACATTCCTTCCGTAGGAGTTGGAGGCAACTGTAACCACGAAATCGTCCACATAGGACAAGATAAGACCGTGTGGTACTGGGAATTGGAGAGACGAGATGTAGATGACAAATAGAAGATGCGAGATTGGTGACCCTTGTGGGGTGCTAACCTGAACTGGTTTGAACACCCTGGGCGAGTCCCGTGTGCTGGAGGTTCTTTTTTTTATTTTTATTTTTATTTTTATTTTTATTTTTTTTTATAATCATTTAGTTACTGGTTTAAGGTACAAGAATATCGCATGCAGCGCTAGCTATGGCGTTAAGAAAACCCCTCCACCCCGGACCAAGAGAAAACCCGCACTCCCAAGACCTTCTGGTATGGGCCCAACCGCACACACTCCAAGGGCGATCAACTCAGGTGACCAGCCAGCAGGCCTCACGACTTGAATGCGAAAGGGTCTCGCCTAGAAGCCAACCAAAAGCCCAAGAAGATTCCTCGCCCGAAAGAAAACCCTACCCACTAACTACACATAGCCAACAGGAAGGAAACCAAACAAGCTAGGCAGGAAAGCATAAGGAAAAACTCCATCCCGTAAACTACAAGACCCATAGGGGCCACAAAGGAAAACAACCACTGCCCACCATACCACCAGATTTGCCGTCTTTTAAAGAACCCTCCCCGAAGTGGGCGGCCGGCGACGAGCCCTAAGGCTGAGCACCCCCAACCAGCTAAGCCACAGAAGTAGTGCAATACCATGACCCGCCAATCGAGAACAGAGGCCACGGTGCCAGGCCCAAGGAATGGATGTATGGCAGAGGGGATGCCGCCCACCAGTAGGATGCCAGCTAAAGAAAGGTGGTAGTAGGGTACCAGCCAAGGAGGGAAGCAGTACTAGCTGTTTTTTTAAGTCTCCGGAATGGCTCAATGTAAGGTATCCTGCCATGGGGTAAGTGTTGCCTTGGCAAATGTGTAAGTTGTCGATCACAGGTATATTTTCTCACATGTAACATTCCTCTCCGGCAACCAACCACAACTATGGCAGCTGCGAATCACCTAAAAGGTAAGCGCGATGAATTCAATCCACTCTGGTTAATAAAGAAGGTACTCATATTCGAAGTGGTATAGGAAGAGAAATAACCCCTTGCAGATGAGCAGCAATCATTACTATGCGAGAACTCGGCTATGAGTTTAAGGAAATAAAGACACGTACCGTTGTTTCAATTTCAACTGCGAGTGATATTCACCGTCACGCGATGAAAAATGCGATCGCGAAACGAGACGCAGCTACACCTAGTGCTCCGGGTGGGGCTGGGCTGGAAGAGGTTTCAGAATCCAATGGTTTTGGCCTGGTTGGGGAGGGGGAAGGATTATTGGCGAGCGAAATGGATGGAGTGGGATGGAGGAGAGAAATGCGAAGCAGAGATAGGGATAATATATCACTTTGTGAGCTGCTCTCGAAGGATTGCTTGGATAAGAATCCCCGCTCAGGCCGTCCGAAGGCTCTCTCCAATGTGGAAGTCGACCACCTCGTGTCCACAGTAAGGTGCAACTTCAGTACTCGGCGAATGTATCTTGTCGATATTCGGAGAGAAGCTGGGCTTTCCCATGTTAGCGATTCCACAATTTGGAAGGCTCTGCGGTCTCGTGGGATTAGGGCCTATAAACAGCTGTTTAAATTTATTCTTAAGACTGAGAATAAAGTTGTACGGCTTAATTACTGTATGGAGAGAAAGGACTGGGGGATGGAGGAATGGAGGAATTATGGGTTCACAGATGAGATGTCAATTGAGGTGGGGGGACTCTTTGTGTTGAATCTTGTCTGGCGAGATAAAACAGAAAAGTGGCACGATGACTGTGTGGGATGCAAGAAAAAGCAGGGAGAAAGTGTAATGTGCTGGGGCATGATAGGATGGGGATGGAAGGGACCATTCCATGTATGGGATATTGAAAGTAGTGAGGAAAAGGAGGAGGCAGTACGGGCCATTGCATTGCTAGAGGAGGGAAGGGAGGCAGAGGAGAAGAGGTTGAATGAGGAATGGAGGAGCTCGGAGGAGTGGGAGGACCTGAGAACTACGGAATTAGCAGCCTTCTCTGCCCAACGCCATGTGGAAAAGCACCAAAATGCACCTAAGGAACGGGTACCTCAAACCCATCGGGGCAAAAAATTTAAGCTAGCAAAATATAAGAGGGGGGAAGGAAGGGGTATTGATTCTTGGCGCTATGTGAAGTGTGTTGCCCAACCACTTCTTTGGCCTACATGTCATGAGCGGTTGGAGTTCAATGCTTCCTTTGTGCTAATGGAGGACAATGCACCAGCACATGACTCCATTTTCACTAATGCTCAAAGGGAAGAAGAAGGGATTGAGAAGGTAGACTGGCCTGCAAATTGTCCCGATTTCAACCCCATTGAGCATATATGGGCCTTGATGAAAAGCCGTATTCAAACCCGCCGTGGTCATGAGAGAATCACTGCTCTACCACAAATGAGGCTCGTTCTTCAGGAGGAGTGGGAAAGGCTTACAATGGAGGAGATCAATAAAGAGGTAGCTAAACTTCCTAGTATTATAGCTAAATATATTGGGGTCGAAGGAGGGAATAACTATCATGCTTAACGGAGTGGAGAGGCAAAATAACCGGAAAGAATAGGCCAATAGAAGAGAGAATTTAAGAGGCTGGAGCCTGACAACCAGTCTGATTACCGCCCATATTATAATTAGACTCTACAGACTACTAATTAATGGGCACTTCTGGCTTCTCAGTCAATGCCATTTTCATCATCGTAGGCATGAGCAAGATGATCCTCCTCTGCACTCCCGGCAAGAAAATCTTAAATGACCAATGTGTAAGTTGACTCTTGGCATAACTTGGACTGTCACCTACATTCCAGAAACTTAAAAAAATGGCTAGTAGGGTGCGAGCTGACGCGACCGAAGTGGAAAGTGGAGGTAGGGCCAAAGGCCCAAGTGCAAACCCGACCGTAGACTGAACCGACGTATTACCGCGTCTCTCATGTAGTCCCTTGTTCTCCGAGAGATAACGTCACTTAGTGGAAGGGATCTCACCGGCGGTAGGGAGATGGAAGGGCGAGTGAGGAAGGTAACCAAACTTTAACCGAGTGACTAGGAGGGTATAGTCAAATCTCACCACGAGATAGACCCCGAAGTTACTAGCCGAGGCGTTCCTCAACGGGGATCATGCAAGTGGGGAGAAGGACGTCCACCACTGCCAGTGCCGTCCGGAAGCCAAGAGAGGAAGCCGACCGTGCCAAAGCTAAGTGAGCCCCTATTAGCAAGACAGGACTACTGGGCGAGCCCAGATAACTCCTCTATCAAGCAGATAAGAGACAAGCGAGGCCAAAGCGGGAGAGGATGGTAGAGTTAACAGTGCCCCTAGGCAGGAACCATCGAGGGGGCAGAGGGGAGTTGGAGGGTGCACGATAGTTGACGTAGTGTTGCCAAACTATGTGGGAGGAAAATAGGAGCGATGGAGCGTGGTGTGCTGGAGGTTCTATTTTTTTTCTTTTTTTTTTTTTTTTTTTTTTTTTTTTTTTATAATCATATATTCATTGTTTAGGTACAAGAACTCACATGCAGCGCTAGCTATGGTGTAAACAAAACCTTAATCCCAAACAAACAAACAAAAGAAACCAAACCAGTGCCTCCAACAAGCGTGAACAACCCATATCGCAAAACGCATAATAGCTTACTATAGAGGGAAACATTCAAACAAAACTTAAAACGAAACCCTACAAACAAGGAAACCAAGCAAGTGTGCCAACTCCTCCGGGCCTAGGCGGAAGAGGAGGAGCTATGTGAGGAAGTGGGGCGCCCAACAGGATGGACCCCAGAGGAGGGATCCTTGCATGCAGGCATGTCTGGGGGGAATCCGGTTGAGGTGGCGGAAATGTACGCAGAAAGCCCATGAAGTAGTGCCAGCGAAGACCAGATGGACTCCCCCATGTCAAGGCACACGACCCCTGGGAGGTGGACGTCTCTGGCTCTGGTGCGGGAGGGGCAGCTGAGAATGGCGTGGTGGAACGACTCGGGCTCCTCCTCGCAGTGGGGGCAGGTATCTGGGGCGTCTGGGTCTCTCCATGAGCGGTGGGCAGCCAGGGAGCTCTTTCCTGACCTCATCTGGTGGATTCAGCCCGCCACGAACTTTCCCAGCCCCATGAAGGGGTGGGGCGACAGTGTGGGCGAGTAAACGTATCGGGGTGGTGGTGGGAACTGTTTGGACCAGACATTTAGGAGGAACTGCTGGCAACCCCTTTTAAGGGCCGGAAAGGGGGGGTCGCCAGATGCTGCTGGGGGCAAGGGTGAAGGAAGGAGGGCAGGCGATGCTGGTGGGACGCGAGAAAGACCACCAACAAGCTTGACCACTCTGTGGGCTATTGCATCAAGTGGAAGATGCCTCCTTACGGGAGGGGATGGTTCGGGGGTTCTCCAGTTCAGAGGTCAGTAACTCAGAGTAAGCCCTATCGTTAAGGCTGGGTGGTCCTCCGGGGAATGGTAAGAGGATGTTGTAGGGAAGGAGGAGTGCAGCCGTGCAGTAGCCATGTTCCTTTCTGGGAGGAGGCACACCATCCTCAGTGCCGCCAGGCGTTGGTGGTATTCGATGAGGCATTGGACTGGGAGGAGGGCCGATTCGCATGGGAGGATCCCTGTGGGGGTCTCGGAGAAACAGTTGGTGACCCACCTTTGTACTTGTCTCCAGAAGACAGCAAGGCGATCAGTCATGGTAGTTGAGGGTGAGAAAAGGTCGGCACCGAAGAGTAGTATGGGCGCGATGAGGGAGCACGCTAGCCTATGGCACAGGAAGGGGGCAAGTCCCTTACCAGGACCCGAGAGCCTTTTAAGTATGGAGAATGCACCTTGGGCAAGTGCAAGGCGCTTCGAAAAATGAGTGTTGGTAGCCCATCAGAGAGAGCAAGAGGCCAGTTCGAACCAGTGGCCTAGCCATCTGACCACCCCAGAGGGGCGAAAAAGGAGTCCATCGATGATGATGGGGAGAGTGGACGTGAGGTCCTGTGTGCTGGAGGTTCTTGGACCTCACTATTTATACAAACACATCACTCAATCCTACTCCTGTGTGACTCATACCTTCCCATCACTACATCCTATGACTCATAATTGTGAGTCATGTGAGATCCTCAATTGACTTACATGAGTCAACTGCACAACAGGCCTAAACTAATCATAATTTTTATAATAAGTCATGTATGCTAAGAGCATCACATGCATGAGACTCGTGACTTATAAGTATGAGTCACATGGAAAAATCATAAAACCATATGACTTACAACGGTGAGTCATTGCATAATAATACATAGCAATAACATGCAATTGCGAGTCCAGTGAAACCCTTTGTACCAATCTGCCTTGTTAGAATCTGGTTTGTAACAAGAACTTATATTTACTTTGGTAGATTTCATATCCTGCCAGTTGCTCCCAATCACTATACTACATTCATCAGCACCTACCAGCCTTAGGCTATCTTGCGAACCTCTATGGGCCGGACAGAAGAATTTCTATAGCAAACTAGACTACTCCGTAGGTTGCTAATATCTACAAAGCAGAAGTGCTTTAGCCACAACATCTACAATACAACCGCAGGAGTAAAAACTATTCATATTACCAATATGTCAGTGGCAAGCTGACATGCTCCAGCAGATGCAATACCAACTATGGAACTTTCTACTTGTATTCACTTAGTCTTCTACAAGCATCTGCAGTTCCTAAACATCTATCCAGTTCTACTCTATTCCATATCATTCTAGATAATAGCCAGTTACTAGCTCCCCTAATAGACCCCTTCTGAGTTTCACTACTAATAGGTACTACCTACTGTCATCCCTCATGGAAGTAGGTCTTATGATGACCTCTGGCATGTGTCTTGGAAACCTTGACGATTCTCCAATACTATTACACTTCCATGTCAATGGATTTCAGTTACCTTACCTGGCAGCCTTCAATAACTGCACATACTACATCAAATTTCAAAGTGGTATTAATTTGTCAGCTCTGGTCTTTTTCACACAAAGCCTACTGGCACGTCATTCTCCTGGTTTACCTCCACCCCTGTAAATATCCTATGGACAGCCTCCAGTCGACCAGACAGCATGAGTGTATTCACTGTTACAGGATCGTTTCTACTTGTAGACTTTTACTTGACTTACAACAACTCTCTAGGCTATAGCCCATGATACTAGGGGCTTATCACGGGTCCAACCGGGGTTGTTAGCCACCAAATCTCCAAGTTACAGCTTGTTTAGAGCTTGACTCATTGTGCCGGAATGATCTGCACAACTTGAAATTTAAATATCCTATGTAGTTTTGTGTGACAAATAATCTGGTCACTTCCCCTAAAGTCCTGTATAATAAGTTACTTTTAAGGTAGAATAACTCGGCTACATAGCACAGTAACCTGTGGCTCAAGGCAGGGTACCTCTAGTCTAAAGGCCGTGTAATGATACCTTAAGTTACCCTACAGAGTAGGGTAACTCTACCTGGACTTACCGTTGTGCAATTCCAGGAAACTCCCAAATTAACTACTTGGATTATCCTACACTGGAGGATAAGGACCGCTCCTTACTAGTCAATATGTACCATCCATCAATCTCAGTGTTCTATTAAATCAATCTGCAAGACTGTATCAGCCGTACAGCCAGGGTACTTGTCAGACCACCCTGATGGTATCACCCATACACTACATCATATTTTCCATCACGCACAATTAAAAAAACATTCTCCCTTCTGCTAGGACTGCGCAAGTGGCGACATATCCACCATACCACACGACATTAACCAAGCAAAGTCACTATACAATATGTCTTGGTAGCTTGGCCGACCTCCCTCATCCGGTAACAATTGATCATCCCTTGAGAGTCTGACAGTATGCAAGAAAGCAAGACAGAAAGCAAAAAAGTCGGCAACGCCACAACCCACCCAATCTCTTTTATTTAATATAGTACAAGAAGGCCACTTTAGTCACAAGTGGAAGGCTGTTGCCTACAATTGAATTCTCTGACCTTAACCCTCATCGTTTGCAAGTAGCTAAACTCACAAATCAAGACAACACCACTACACAACTATCTGACAACTAAGGTTGCATGCAACAACAAACCAACAACCACATCTCAACTAAAATACAAAATTATTTAAATCTGAAAAAACCAACCGAAAGCCACCATACAACTATCACTCCATAGGATCAACAGGTACTAGTACTTATATACTTCTTAGTATAGCTTAGCATGTCCAACTGAGGTACTTAACCAATAGTATTACTACTCGGTAGACTCGGGTCTACCACCATTCCTACCACAGTAGTCTCTTGATACTGGTATGGGTATAGGTTTGGCTAACTATAATAGTACTCTATGTAGTCTCATTGTACTTATAATGACAAGTGGATATTCATCTTAAAGTCTAAGAATAAATCCAAGTGGCAATTAGATAATAAAGTGAGGAAAGATTAATGAGCTGATATCGAATAGATATATTATAGATTTACAAATATGATAAGAATAGTAGTACAGTGTACCTTTGTGGTATAACTAATATAGTGGAGTCCACAAGTAAAGTGGGTGGAAGATTGTCAAAGGGCAACAAAAAAAAAAAAGTTAAGGTTATATATGTGGCAATAATTAAATGAAACTGTAATGATTCATTTTACTTATAAGTTACTGAGAATGCTAGTAATAGAGAGGAGGCGAGAAAAAAATTGAGGAATTGAATAGAAGTGCAATTATAGAGTCAGACTAACTGAATCTAGAATGGAAAACATCACAGAAGTGGAGAAACATATACAATTGAGAACAAGCAGCAGCACAGCAACTTCAAGATACATCTAAAGCAGCTAATAATAAAGTACTAAGAGCTAGGATATCTTTTCGAAAAAAGAAGTTTTCTGCTAAGAAAATTTAAAAAGAGAAGGAAAGAGGTATTATAGCATGGACGTAAATAAGGTGTGTATGTGGCCAAATCTGTTGCCAGCATATAAGCAGCATCTGGTAGAGGATCCAGAATTTATTCTGATAGAAGATAATACTCCAGGACATGTTTAGTGGTATACAAATAAAAAGTGAGAGAGGAAAGAAGTTAAGAAAGTAAATTGGCCACTCAATTCAACTTCTTAACTCTTCCCTTATAGAAAGAATCCAGTACTTGTTAAAATCAAGTATTCAGACTTAGCAGGTTAGTGAGAGAGTAATAACTATTACTCGCATAAAGGAAGTACTTCTTGAAAAGTAGGATAAAACCACAATTGATGAAATAAACAAAGAGATTCTTTAGTTTCTAAAAGTAATCCAGTATTGTATAGAGGTCAGAGGAGAGAATAATGATCACTGTTGAGTATAATGTTATTTAGACTTTTGTGATTGCTTTATTTCTTTACACATTCTAGGTTTCTTGTAGAATACAATACAGTTCTTAGTAAATATTCTCATTCTATTGATACTTGTGCTTTGTTTCATAACTGTAAGACTTTTGTAATAACAAAATTAATATATTTGCTTACTTTTAAAAATTATATTCTTCAACCTTATAAGCAATTCCAGCAGTCAAGTTGATGAGGATAGTTGCTCTGTAGTTTAGGTTTACCAAATGTCTACATAGTAACTGAACCAGCGAGTAGAGTCATTGCTTTAAGGCAGATAAGGTTCAGCCTTCCTATGGCTTTTATATTAATGCAAGTAGCACAGATAAGCGAGAACCTCCAATTATAGGTTATACTTGCTATTCTCAATACATTAGTCAGAGAAGTGCATACAATTTGTGCTACAATCTTTTAATGATGGGAGCAATTTGGTTGGACTAGCTGAGAAAATTTAATAAAGAAATAAAGAAGTAAAATTGTCAGATAATTCTGCTTATAGATAATTGCTCATCACATATCATATTAGAATTTAGTTTAAAAGCCATTTAACAAATCTTTCTTCTACCAAAAACTACAGCTCAACTTTAGCTACCTAATGCTAGTATTATATAAAAATTTAAAGCAGATTATTATTGTGCATAGACAAAATTAACTGCTATTCAATAGAGGAAAATCTTTGGCAATAATAACCATACTTATCCACCAATCCACTATCATGAAAACTAAAAAAAAAAATTTTAAAAGATGTAAATACATAGTAGAAATTAATATTTGGTATATCATCCATCAGCCTTAATAATGGCCTCTATTCTATCCACCATTCATCCAGCTAAAGTATCAAAAAGCTTTGGGTCAAGAAGTTCTCAACAATGCATCAGCGAAAAATAATCCTCGCGTCCTGTGCGTCTTGTGCGTCAGACACACAGGATGCACAGGATGATTTGCGTTAATTAAGGCATAGCGCCGCTCGAACGTTGCGTCCTGATTTCCCCGGTTGACACCACTTCCATCTTAACGCTATCCTCCCATAGACCTCTGCGTCCTCTGCGTCCTGAGCTCAGCCGCCACAATCCCCTTCCGTCCTATTCGCTGACCCTGCCTTTCTGTCTTCCTCATGAGCTCCGCTGCCATGGCCCTTTCCCCTCCAGACTACAAGCTGTCTGCTGTGTATCACATCGGGATTATCTCATTCTCTGGCTTTGGATCCAGACGAACACCATAGTGCCTAACTCCTATCCTGATGGACGCCATGGCGCCTAACCCCTATCCTGACGACTTCGGTCTCGCCTCATTGCCACCCTGATATCGTGATGTGTATCAGGTCTCTCATAATTGTGCGCTACTTCTGTGCCATGCATCCAGAATACCCACACGATAGCCCCCACGTCTGGACGCCGCCACCGTCCTTAGTGCTCGTCAAGACTTCCCCTGTACTCTGGTTGCGTCTGGAGATGTTGAATCTTCATGTTACGATATCTGGACTCCGTAAGCGACGCAGCTGATTTTGGGATACATAGGAGTGCCTGGCTCTGAATCTACTACTCGAGTACTGTACATTTTAATTCAGATTTATTCTCTATTGATCTACTGGTAATCCCGGCCACCAAGTCTCTACGTGGCTTCTCCCGTACTCCTGCCTCTCTTTGGCCGTCAACGTCTTTTTATTATATGTTTGGTTTATGAACATGTATTCTGCCGCCTGGCTGCCCTGCACGGTCAAATTCTTATGCAATACTTATACTGTCACCACGGTTGTCCTCCGAAGGTGCTGAGTCCGCCTGTCCCCAAGTATCTCTAGGGCCAAAATCGCGGGCAAGGAAAGGTGTCGCTTCTTCAGAATTCTCAAGACTGAGGGAGAGGCGTGAGGTATGGTCCTGGGTCGACAAATGCTCAGGCAGCTCCTGCGAATTGATAGAACTGCTGACATTTTCCTGAAAGTCTGGAAAATCTGCAGCGGGGGGGTTACTGTTCAGTAGTGCAGTGAAATCCGTGTCTTGCGAAAGATTTAGGCTCACGAGATGTCCGGACCGACCAATTAGTGGCGAATCTGTGACTATGTGACTACCCCGAGAGGATTGGATCGGTGCTGGGTTCGATTTCCTGCTCTCAAGTTCAGCACATAGGGCGTCCCAGTCATGATCATAATCTTCGACCCTGTCCTTTTGGATGCCGTGATCTTGATGCATCTTTTTGTCGAGCTCCTCGCGAATATGGTCCAGGATCATCTGCTGCCCAGCCTAGGGGCATCTACACCAGGTGTCCCTCTGACGTTGATATAGGTCTTATACATTCAGCGACATGTTAGCAATATTCGTCACAGATGTGTAATTACGAGTTCTGCAAATCCTCACCTCCGGCCAATTCTGGCTTGAAGTCCGTCGGCTCAACATAGACGCCGGTCTCCCTTGCCCTGAGTGTATGGTATACTATCGCACATGTCAAGCATATCAATGTGCCATTGATCTTCTTTATGAAGGTAGGGTCTGCAATACCTCGCATGCTTTTCCCGATGAAGTACTTGCCATATATTGCATCAGGAATCTGTGGAGCTAGGAATTATAAGCTCGCATGCTGCGCCTAGGCGATAGATGGTCAGTTCTGATGAGAGGTCTTATGCAGTCAATCGTGGGTGACAAACCTCATATCCTTTCGGGTCGCACATAAACCTGTCGTCTTTCAGCAGGTATTCAACCCAACGCGCAGTATGACCATGGTCGTTCAGGAGTTGATAAAGGTTTACGATTGTGTTTTTCACATGGTAAATAAGATGTGCTCGTATGCTCATGTGTTTGGAATGTATCTTTCATTATTAGTACTCCTCCGTACATCGAGTTATATATCTGACTGGGCTTACAATGTTGAAACTATCCTCAGCTGGTTCTACAGTCTCGACGTCAGGTATATTCCGCTTGGCCTCGTCCCAAATAGTCTGCATTTTCACTGTCAACCTAACAGGATTTGGGAGTGGGTTATAGAAAAGGGTATAATCCAGAATTATAGACTTGGCCTCATCCAATAGGGCATGCTCAGGGCTGATGGTCTGGTTTTGCCTGATGTTATTGCCATTCCAGTTCACACGTCAAGTTAAATCCGGACAGCCAGCAGGACTAGAGCCTCTAATACTGGACGAAATAGCGCTGCTGAGCACCAATGGAGAGGACGATCGTCCTTGACTTGAGGACGGAAATATGGGCGGGATATAGGCACCTCCGCAACATATGCGTCAGTGAAGAGCTGGGGTTCGCCAAGCTGCGTCTGCATACTGTGTTCGATTGATCGTCAAAATGCAAATAGATGTGCGGCGATTGTCTGATGCTGTCTTAGCATATTGCCCCACCTGGCGAGGCTGCGCAGCAGCCTCATCGGCAATATCGGACTCCTGGGCATCAGGGTCGGTATCTGGTTCACTTTCAGCAGTGCTGTGTGATATCTGGTACTCGTTACTGCTATTGTCAGATAGATGCACAGGTTCCTGATTTCCCTGACCATCTTGTTGTGTTTCATGTTCATTATATGTTTCTTCCTACAATCTACTTCAGCATAGACACTTCGGTGGTCTCGCTATTTGACTGAGAGTTGCAGTTGAATAACCCCAATTAACAGGATGGTCTTGAGAGACTGTGCTCGGGAAGGAGCCGTGAGATGTGTTTTGCCGGGACCCGGACACCAGTGTACTCGTGGAGGTGTGAGAATCTTGTTGGGATCTGGACCTCGACTTTGCTAATACACTGAGATCAGACGCGCCGCCGCATCTGCGGCCATTCTGGTTGCCGACCCGAGGAGCCGGCTGACTGCGTGTCTGTGCATGGTGTTCGTTGGACATTTTACAACTGAATTGTAGATATAGAACAGATGAAAGGAATGAAATTGATAGTAAGCTTAAGTCGTGACTCAGGAAGATGTTTGTGTTTGAGTATGTTTCTTGTGTTTATGGGGATACCCCAGTCTTATACTCGAGTACAGGTACGCTAGCATTAAGAGGTAGTTAGAGTAATCTGAGAGACTCTGATATTACGAGTGGGCACATTTGTTGTGTTTGGACAGGTCTGTCGCGTTCATTGGGACGTGTAAGGTGCCTTACACGCTAGCACTCATTGTAGGTTAGTAGAATCTCACATTATCACTCGGTATGGTTTCGAAGGAACCAATACCAAAATGTCGGTTTGTGAATCTTCTGCATGGTGCCCATGATGGAATGAGGTGAAAAACAAGACTGTGGTAAAGCCAGGAGTGTTTCGATCAAAGAGACTGTCATCAGGTTATGTGGGGAGGAAGTATTCCAAAAAATTGATTTTGTAAATGTTGACGATGAGGTCCGTCAGGAAAAACATACTGTATTGTACCCAACAATCATAGCTTGGAGATCTTTGGTCAAATGAAATGTGCGTAACGCTCAAGACTTAGTCTGAACTAATCCTAACTACCAAGAGTATAGATAGCCAATTTAATTTCTCACCAGACTCATCTGATACTCGAACAGGACTAGGATACTCTAAACTCATGACTAGGTGTAAGCTTAGCGTGGGTCAATGGTGTGTGAAACTTTCTGATAGGATCCAATAAGATGGTTGATCTGGGGCGCTGGCCTGATACCTGGCCAGGAGTCGACTGGTAGACGAAGACTATCATAATGCGCTATTATATGCTAGCTAAAAATGGCTATGAATACGATATTTCCCTTTAAGGGGGGCTATGAATCCTGGACGCCGGACAAAAAGAGAAGTCATGTCTAAGAATACACAATTCAAAAGTGAGAATCATAGGGTATACAAGTATCTGATGCTGGACACAAGGAGAAGTCTAGACTAGGAATACAAGTAAGAGCAAGGAATATAGATTAATACATAACACCCAAGGAAAACACCTACATGGGAATCTAGAGAAGAAAAAAAAAAGGGAGTGACTGGATACAATCCCTTTATCACTTGGGACATTGGCATCCAGACCGGCGGGGCCCAGGAGAAGTCGGCGTCATTTCGCGTGGATTTTGGCCTCGGGTGGTAGCGTGGACGTTGCTTTTGCCCTTGCGCTTTACCTGGTTGGGAGTCTTTTGAGGGGTCCGTGTCCCAACATTAGGGGTAGAGAGAGGTGCTGTCTCCGACACCTGGGGTGTCTGAGGAGGTGGGAGAGTTTGTAGTGTGAGGGGAGGACCAGGTACCGAAACGAAGGTGTCCGGTGCTGATGGGGTCCCAGGAGCTGGGAGAGGTGAAGCAGGGTGGCAATTAGATTCGATGACTGATTCGAACGGACCTAGGCTGTCAATCGCCCTATTGTACCCATGAGTACGAGCAGAGCGCGAGGGCTGACCAGGCGGCTTCGATATGTGAGCCGCCAACCATGGGTTCTCTCGTAGTATCTTGTTCAGGTCTCCCTGCCTATCTTGAGTGGACGGGCAAGGCAGCGCAAGGTCAGATGATAAGGGTTCATCGTGAGGGAATTCCAGACGATGCCGATAGGAGTGAGAGCCACTGCTAGCAGCTATACCAGCTTTGTGTGGCAAATTTGTTACCCCGGCAGAGACAGAAGAGGGATGTACTGTGTTCTGTTGACGTTGTGAGGGAGCGGGGGCGTAAGGATCCCTGAGACCTGAAGGTACTGGGCTCGTGGCTGGTTTTGGCGTGGGGGCCGCGGGAGGAGGAGAGTACTTACTCCATGAGCGAGTACCAGTCCGAGTCCGGGCGCGGCCTCTTGCCAGTTACTATTGTTGTGATTAGCTATCATGTAGGATCCAGCACGTTAATAGAAAAAAGAGTATGTCAAGACTGACCTCATCTATGTCATCGGGAATGACCACTAGGGTAGCTTCCGGAATTCGGAATTCGTCCTCTTCCAGATCAAGAGAATCCTCACTCTCGTCGTCCTCCTCGTCATTTTCATCTCTTTCTCCCTCCTCCTCCCACATGGCCCCCCCAGATTCACCGAAATCTCCTCTATGATTCCCGACATTTCTGTCGAAAAATGGATATCGTCCAGACTCTGGCTCTGGGGTCCTTTGTCTTGTATCTTCCTCATCTTTTGATGATTCCACGACCAAAAGATCCATAGGCTCTTTTCCGTCTTGTTGGTTGGCTAGGAGCCACGCGCTCACGTCGTTATCGTCATGCAAGAAGATGAGCTCAGACAGAGGGATAGGTTGGGAGGGCTCATAGTGTAGGGAGCGGGCGCCTTGACCTGTGGCACCGATCATGTAGCGGGGTTAACCAATGGGCATCTCGACATTTTGGGCCTTGACCATCCGGATTACTCCTTGTATGCTTGGAGATCTCAGGACCTCCCAAGCCACGCCCTGGTCCCGTTCGATGGGGTACCATGCATAGTCCAAGAATGCATGCTTGTCGAGCGGAGCACCAGTTTGCCAAAGGACATGTATCCTGATAGCCCGCAATGGTTCAGACAGAGAGAGTTGGGATCCGGCCTCTGTCACAATCGTTTATCAACTAAACAATGATGTGGATTACACGGATGGCTTACTCGTGGATCTCGCCCTGTGGCCAGTCCCCCCCCATGTTTGGTCTGGGAATTCAGCTTCAATGTGTGTAGCTTCTTAGCTACATCTTGGACCAAGATTTTCATCAGGTGTTCGAGTTCGTCGACGTCGTTGGGTCGATGCTGTATTTCTATCAGTAGTCGGCACTCCTTAATTGATGATCAAGGTAGCCGGCGAAAACAAAGAGCGACTCCCATTGTTCATGTGCGAGCTCAGCGGGCTTCCAGTTCAGAGTGCTAATGTAACTTTTGAGGTGCTCGCGCCAGCCCTTGTACTGAACATTTGTCTTGCTGAAATCGCTGAACCCACACCAGGCTTTGGCGTAGTTAATGTCTCCCACACATTTGCCAGTGCTGCGAGAACAATGAGTATGTGAGTGATGTACATTTCTGTAAGTATATAGATGCGCTTTCACTTACCATGATTTCTGGAGTGGCACAACAAAGGCTGGCTTGCTGCCCACAGAATCGATCCGGCTTGTGACAAACATTAGCTATATGGCCCTTAATGGCATGAAATCAGATATTTTGATCCCATACGCTCGTTTCTCTGCTCCGGCTTGGGCTGCTGCGCAGGATAGTTTCTTTCAGTGTTTCACGCTATGCCCTGTCTCAGTCGGGAGGTCTCCAACACGGCGCCTAAAGCAAACAGACCTATTAATATGGTTTGATGCCTTGGAGTGGATCCAAGGTGATATGTAAACTTACATCAATTTGTCCAATGGAGTCCATGGTACCTTGGGTGGCATTTTTGTATTTTAGGTGCAGGATTGGGCATATGAGACGAGATGTTCTGCGGAATAAGGAATACGGGACATCAGGGAAGATAAAGAGAAATGAGAGGCAATTGACGGAACTGTGAAGCCAGTCTGCGAGACACCTGTGAGATGGACAAACTTTGCTCAATACGAGTGTGCTTCACATGAAGGGGTGGTGGGGATGGTAGATGGGACGCAGGAGCAAGGAGCAACCATGGAAGGTGCTGACTTATCGCCTTTCTGGGTGATGACCTAAGCAAGGGTCGAATCACGTGTCCAAGAAAACAATTTTAAGCCCCATATGAGCTTGCGACCTCACGCTCCATGCGCCAACCAATACAGCACCGTTGAAATGCCGACGTCCGAATATAGACCACGTATACTACGTCTCACCTCATGACGAGAAAGGCCAATTGAGGAAATGGAACACATGATGGCGACACGCAGTCAGACTTAAGATACACACACTGATAGATATACTCCTGACTACTAAGAAAACTGCCTATGATAATGCAAAACGCTTACATACGATTTAGGCGCATACGGCGTACAATTTGGGGACCTCCAAGTCCATTTTCAGTGTTTGACTATCGGGCCCAGAATCCCAACACTGTCTCTTTAACTTTGTCACCTGAACGTTTTCAACGTCGACAGGTACACGCCCTTTCATCCAGCGATCGGCGTCAGGTTACGAACAGGGGCAAGAACTGACCCAGCATGCGTACCAGGCGCCGGCCAATCCATCTGGGTCGAATACATATTGGCTCCTATTTCCAAGCACAATCTCTTTGAATCCCTTAAGTCAATCTTTACAAGATCCATTGAAGTGCTGCGCTTACGTTCCTTTTTGTTGAGCCACAGACTAAACAGCCAGTGTCGTGCAGCTTCGAGATTTAAGCTAGACAATATTTTGTTGTTCAATTCCACACGAGAGGTGCCAGACTTAGCTGGATTATCAACTTGTGTTTCTGTGTAGGCTATCCAGACTTTCTCTGTCGGATCATGAGAGTCTGCATTACCCGACGCCTGGGTCATCGCAATCTTCTCATCACCCTCATCTTGCCATTTGCTGGCGCCCCCACCAGGCTGATTGTTATCGGTGCCATCATTCTGATCGTAGTCAGAACCAACCTCAAGAATTGGGATTTGCCGATAGTGCAGCTGACCAGTAGTCTGGAAGTCTTCGGACTCCCTACGCTTGACTTCATCTTCGCCTAGATAGGCCTGCCAATAGTATTCCGGCGTTACTGGCCTCTTGCCATTGGTATACCCGTAACAATACACCATCAGATCCATTGGGTCATACTGAACACGATTGCAGAGCATCCAAGCACATGTCGATTCATCGTTATCTCTCTAGACCATGTTCACTGGGGATAGTGGTTCGCTTGGTGAGTCACGCAACATCTGGCGTCCAACACTGGTTGCGCCAATGATGTAACGAAACCAGGTCTCGGGCGTCCAGTGCGGAATCAGTCTACACAATCCACGGAATTCGTAAGAATCAAATTCACCGAATTCCATAAACTGGATGTGGGGAGCACGCCAGTGGAGTAACTCATAGTTGATCGGTGGTTGATGGGGGCCGAGGACACAGCGCGATGGCTGAACTACTACCATACGCACAGCACGTGGGCGCTCAAGAAGCGCATTCCAATCTGTATCATCTCAGTTAGTATGCGAAAACACCTATTTACCAAGGAGAATGGACTAACTTGTCACTGGCACATATCGCAACCTGTGTGAATTCCGGACCCCGGCAGCCTGGTGGACTGCACAATGTGTGTTCTCATGCTCCCCCATCTGGGCACTGTTTGCACCGCCCTCTGTCTCCCCTGTCTGGGCACTGTTTCCACCCCCCATCTGGGCACTTTTTCCACCCCCCTCAGTGACTGGCTTTCCTGGATACCAGTGTTCAACAGCAGTCTCATTCCCCTGCTGGCCACTATCGCCATCGTCATTTGGCGCCCTAGATCCAAGATCCTGTTCATCATCGCCGGCATTGTCCTGCTCTTCTTCCTGAGCAGCTTGTGTCTGCCCGCCATCTCCGGGAACCACCAAAAGATGAGCCCACGTAGCAGGTACACCAGACGGCAGTAATGCACCAGGAATAGCTACATCTCCCGGGGCTATTACTGTGGATACTTGGACATGCCCAGATCCTCTAGTCAGGATGATATGGGACAACTTTTTACCACAGTCCTTGATAGGCTGAACAATAGCCTTGTCGATCCCATTAATTGTGGCTCCGTCCTGAACTGCGTCTGCACTTACAAGGCGATCGCACGCCAGGCGCAATCTCCTCATGCCATGGAAAATCTCAGCAAAAACATTGTCTGAAAGCACCTGGCCCTCAATGTAGTTCCTTGTTAGGATATGGTCATTGACTATCTTTTGCCAACCATCATAGCACGCTTTATCGTACTCATCAAACCCAATAGTCATCTTAAGCTGGTTAATCTTTTGAGCTTGTCCCGGGCGTCCAGGCCCAATTGTCCCACTCAGACCTACTGGTGGAAGCTGGTACGCTTCTCCAGGGACTGCCGGGGTTTCTCCTCCATTCAACATATGGATATACCGAAGGTTGTCATTCGCAGCCATGTCATCTGTTTCTTCTAAAGATAGATTAATAGGATAGAAATTTTGACAGTTGTAGATGATATGAATATTCTGAATCTTTAGATAGTATGACCTCCCATCGGTCGTGAACATATTAGTTTATATATACTAAAGTCGCATATGGTTAGGCATCTTGAACAACATGGGAGATCTTTCAAGATTCATATGTCTCAAGGCTCAGACGCCTAGGCCATTATCTAAGCCGACTCAGAGAACGAACCTTCAAACGCTCATGGTCAACTTATTGGGCAACACATGATGTATATTCATGTCTGTCATGCGCTAGACTCGAAGAATGCTGAGCTATATTTCAAAAAGCCTAACCCAGTACTCCCTTCATGCTCATAAATGTAAACAGCCAACTCCCCCCCTCCGCACACCCACCAGCACCTCTAAATCTCCTGTGCTCACATCCATCATGCCTATCAAATGTCGGTTCTGCCGCCACAAGTACGCGCGAGCCAGCCCTTACGAGAAACACATGCGAACAGCCCACGCGAATCTAGGCAATCTTCTCACATCCACGGTACATGATTCTTGCTCTACTGACCCCGCAACTTCCATTCCTGATACAGAAAACGATCTACTACACCTCGAACCGCCGCTCCCTTACAACGAACAGACCGATTCAGACTATGAATCCGAAGCTGACCTGGACCTTGGCAAATCCAATATGTTCAATCATCATGATATGTAAGAGTCAGATACTCTGCTTAACACGTCCGCAGCACCCGGGCACCTTGACCATTATCTAGGTTTTGGCAAAGATATTGGACACGTTTATGCATTTGATGAAGAACTACATGATTTGTGCGAGGAACCATGGGTGCCCTTTGCTACTGCACATGATTTCAAACTTGCGTCTTGGTTCATTGAAAGCAAAGTACCCAAGTCCCGAATTAATGTGTTTTTTTCCAAGGGTCTCAGTGATTCCGCATCCGTCAGCTATAGCTCAATGCATACACTTGAGAACCACCTCCGCTCCCTCAATCCTTACGGCCCATATCTGTAGTGGTTCGAAGGTGAGGTCGACGATGGCATCAGAGTCCAGCCATTCTTCTATCGTAATATCGTAGACTGTGTTGGATACCTTCTGCACCAGATAGCATACAGAGATGATTTTGTTTATGCGCCACGTCATGAATACGACTTCAATGGAGAGAGGATGTATGCAGAAATGCACACTGCAGACTGGTGGTGGGACACCCAAGTACATTCCCTACAACTAGTACTTCCCGACCCAACTCCATGGACTGACACTGACTACAGACAGGAAACTCTTCCACAGGGCGCCACAGTCGTTCCAATCATTGGGTTCTCTGATCAGACACATCTCAGTAATTTCTCGGGCAATAAGAAGGCGTGGCCTGTGTATATGACTCTTGGAAATCTCCCATCCACGAAGCGGAACAAGCCCGGAACAATGGCGATTCTCCTCCTGGCCCTGTTGCCCATCCCACCCAAACTCACGAAGGGGACGTCCAACAAACTCCGGAGGCAAAAAAATATGGACAGTTTACAAGACGTATTCCAGCTCATATTTGAACCCTTACAAGACGCAACGCAGGAGGGCATCCCAATAGACTGTGCCGATCATAAAGTCCAGCTATGCTTCCCAATCCTGGCTGTGTGGATTGCAGACCATATGGAAAACGCTGTACTCCATGGTGAAAAAACCAATGCCTGTCCAAAATGTGAGATACAACCGCATATATTAGGATCTTACTCCACGGAAGCATATTCTGCGAGAGATTATGGTGCATACCAATGTCTTGAACAGTGTCTGGATTCGGAAACCGGTTCTCACTCCACTGACCCTAATATCACCTTTGACGCCCTTGGTGTAAAGATAAGGCGAAATGTTTTTCAATCACTTCATCGCATTTCCGCGCCCAACCTTCACCATCCAGATCTGCTACATACAGTTTATCTCAGACTGTTTAAGCATATGATGGAGTAGATCGAAGGGTTGATCAAGAAGCACAGACATCAGCAAGCCTTCGACGATGCCTGGATGTCTTTACCACCGTACCCCGGGTTTTTTGTCCCCAAAAAGACCTACTGTGAGGTTACGCAGTGGCAGGGAAAAGAGATGAGGAACTTGGGGTGATGTCTTTTGGCAGTCCTCACCATTGCGCTCAGACAGCCTGACCCGGTGCAAACCCGGCCTTTCAGATGAGCCCTTCTCTGTGTTAGGTCATTACTTGATTTCAGTCTGATGGCACAATACCGAAGTCATACACCTGAGACGATAGGTTACACGGAACAATATCTCAGTCAGTTTCACGAGACGAAGGATATCTTCCTCGAGTTTCGAATATCGAAACAGACAAGAGACAAGATTCAAAACCAACGCTGTGAGCTACAATATCAGCGAGGCCCTGTCAATTTATCACATACGAAATCCAAGTAGCATAGGATTCAGGCGCAGAAACGTGACGCCGAGAGGGACAAACTTTTAGAACTGGGTCATTCCGAGTCCCATTTCCACTTTATTAAGATGCATCTCGTATCTCATTTTTGCGAGCATATATACAAGTTTGGTATCATCTCCATGTATTCCACGGAGTCTGGCGAGCTGGCTCACAAGCAAATTAAAGACGGATGGCGACATTCCAATAAGAATGATGCAGCACGGCAGATCCTTCAGAGCTACAGCTGACATCATGCGATCTGCATGAGACATTTAAACTTAGATTGGCTCCGGTGTCACGATGTGGATATCCCTGTCGACGTCGCAGAACTTTTAGAATCTTCGAGTACTGAGTCGATGCAACCCACAAGCCGGATTCTCAAGGGACATCGTCTTGATGTTTGCGAGCTCATGGGATTTTGTAAAGTGTTAAGCGTTCCCTACAAGTCCTTGCACGGAGAGTTTATCAGGTATAGTCAGCAGAGTCTACACTTGGAGCGCTGCCTTCCTGAAAATCCTGATATACTTCAACACCTTCCAGTCGAACAGCGGACGCAACTTGAAATACCGGTGTTAGCCTTCCAGGAAACAGATATGTATGACGTCCACCACACCAGATGTACTGGCACTAAACCTTTCAGGAAACATGCTAGCCGCAATGATTGGGTTTGAATACAAGCTGGTCAGGAGCACATGTATGGAGCGCTCAGAGGGCGACTTCCTGGGAAACTCCTGGCACTTTTTAAAATCAGGGACTACAGGTACCCCGATGAAGTGTGCCGACTCGCAGCTATTCAGATGTTGAGCATCGTTGATGCTGGGCGCCCATCTGAGTTACATACTCTTGTGACGGTACAGCTGAGGCCAGATGCGCGCAAGGTTACGATTGTTAATATAGGCACGATGCTTGGCCTGGCTCACCTGATCCCAGAGGGCGACCAGCGCTGGCTCATCAATAGCCGCATTGATTTGAGGACATTTAATGACATTTATTAGGAATTGCGATACGGTAATAGACTCAGTTTAAAACAATGACGTCTGGCCCCAGCTAGACGTCATTTCATAAATAGTAGTAGTAAGAAGCGTATTGCACAGGCAATAGTAAACATGTAACAATAGCTAGCTGAATGTAGAAAGAATTGAATGAAGAAAGAATTGAATGAAGATACTACATTATATTGGCCAGATGAGGACTACGTGCAAAGATTGAAGCTACAAATATGATGCGCCTGACCGTGATAGTGGATGACGTGGAAAGTCCAGCGATCTCATGATGACAGGATGAACTTAGACAAACCAAACGTAGTATGGCAATGCATAGCAACGCCTGGAGGTCTCCAGGGTGTGGCCATATATTGCCTATGTGTCAGTATCAAGGGGTAGGCGGAAAGGAGATTTAGGAGCATCAGGAGAACAGAGAGAAGTCATGTCTGATGCAGGACGGCGTTCGAATGCATCCCAGGCCAGACCTGAAGAACAGGACGCAAGGCTCAGAGTCAGGAGAAGGAACTATGGGAGAAAGATAGTTAGGGGGTGGTCCAGATGGGGACAAAGCGAGAGGAAAGACTAGATGTAGAGGAGGCAATAGGACTTTGACACGTGAATCCAGATGCAAATGATGTGCAACGCGGTTGCAACGCAACACCAGATGCGCAGAATGCGCAGGGCCATTGCAACGCAACACAGGATGCATGGGACGCAAAGGATGGAAGGTAAATCAAGATTGCGTCAGGACACGGCGCTGTGGGCTCAGAGGCAGGATTATTTTTCGCTAATGTGAGTGATGGTCTCTACTATTGCCCTCTTGACTATATTGACATCACCCTTCTCAAGATATAGCTTAGAGTAGTGCTTGCAAAGCTTACCTTTCACCAGAAATTAAATATTTTCAATTAGATTGAGATCTGGTAAATAGGTAGAAATTTTTATCAATGTAATTCCCTGTCCTCTGAGCCATCTCCTAAAAGGCAAGTGAGTCTTAGCATTGTCAATGATAAAAAATACCTCTTCTTCTCTAGCCTTTTCTCTGATATTCTCCCATATCACTAGAAAGTCATAATAATTATAAACATTAATAGTTGACTTCCCAGTAACTCTACTCCTAGCAGAAGAAAGATCAGGAAAAACAGGCAAAAAAAGACCATGAGTTTGACTATAAAAACAACCAGTCATCATCTTGCTAATCCCTCTCTCCTCTCTCCTAGCCTTAGGTTCAACACAATCCTTATTCCATTTCTCATATGGGTAGCTGAAAACTCATTTTCTCCTCTTTCCTCCTTCTCTTTCCACAGCTACCTCATCCCCCCATATTGCCTTTCTTCTTCACATCTCTTTTGTCCAATGCCTATAAGCTAATGACTATTCCAACCTCTCTTGAACTATATCCTCATCTAAATGAACTCTCTCTTGTGCCATCCACTTTTTCAGATGTTTTTTTTCAAGTCATCTCCTTACTGTCCTACTAGAAACATTGAAAGCAACTTGCTCAGCAATATCATAATAAGTAGTATGGTGATTTTTAAGAGCTTCCTCTACTATAGCATCATCCTGTGACTTGGTAGTTTTAGGATGTCTTCCTCTACTGTTATTCTCCTTGCCCTCTTGATGTCCCTTTACAATTGTATCTCCGACAGTAGTGTAGGAGAGATTAAAGTAGTGGGAAATTTGCTGATATCTCATCTCAGGCTCATGTAACCCGAGAATCCTCCTCCTGGTAAACTCGGAGAGATGTGTGGAGGGAATAGGTTTTTTGGCATAACTGCAAAGAATGGGAGTCATAGTTTATTGAAAAAAATAATAGAGCAGAATGGTTTCTTCTTGGTTGACTTAGAGTAATTTTTTTTGGTACTGTGGAGAGTACGGAGTAATGAACAGGGGTGGGTTGCTACTAATTGTTGATTCGCAGTTAATTGTGTCAATGTACAATATTACCAGTCTCTCCAATAAGCAATTCTTAGAGATAAAGAAAATTTTTATAAAAATGCATTTAAATTAGTTAACTCAAGATGATGGAAATAGCTAAAACCAAATGGAATAATATCACACCTCTGATTATTTAAAACTATTAGAAGCACGCATAAAATATTACTAATAAGTACACTCGTATCTAATAAGTTTCTGTACCCCTGTGTGGCGAAGGTCAAATTCACAATCACTAGAACAACCCCTCACTACTATGGCCCTACCATGCTCCCACCATGCCAGAGAAGACAGAAATCGAGAAATTTATGCCCTGTATAAACATACAGATATGGGATATAATAAAATTTCCAAGCTTCTGAAGCTTTCTAAGTCAACTGTGTCTATAGGAATAAAAAAGACTAAAAACCATGATGGTAACACCCATGATACTCCTAAAGCTGACAGACCAACAAAGATAACTAATGTCAAAAAGAAGATCATACTTGATATTATTGATACTAAACCTCATTTAGCACTAAGGGATATTACCCAAAAGGCTAAAGTTGGTTTTAGAAAAGATACTATCAATAAGATCTCTGGTGAAGCAGGTTTTAAGCTTAAAATAGCTATGAAAAGCCTTTTTGGAAAAAGTGACAGAAGGAGAAGAGGAAGCTGTTTGCTAGGCAGAGCCGGAATTGGACAAGAGCGTGGAAGTAGGTAGCCTTTGTTGATGAGACCACTATTGAGTATGATTCAAATCTAGTAGGAAGAAAAGTCAGACTTAAAGTGGGTGAGGAGCTGGAGGAAAATAACTTAAAGCTAAGCTTTAAGTCAGGGAGAACTAATATTGGTGTTTATTTTGCAATAATGCATAGAAGAATGACCGAATTAATTCTTGTCAGGAGGAGAAGTGAGGAGGAAAGGACTAGTAAATCAGATAGGCTTAGTCTGAATGCACATCAGTATACTACTAAAATTCACCAGCATACCTTATCTCCTTCATAGAAGAGATAAATAGATCCCCAGGAACTATTTATATGGTTGCTAATAATGCAGCTTGGCATAATGGATTGGAAAACAAGAAATTGCAGAAGGATTGTGAATATCAAAGACTGTCTTGGCCTCCTAACTCTCCAGATCTTAATCCTATTGAGAATTCCTGGTCCCTTCTCAAAAAGGCACTTAAAAAGTGATTCTCCAGATTGGAAAGAAGCCCTTACAGGGCTGCTGAATTATTTCAAGCAGCCAAGGAGGAGTGGAAGTATATTCTCCAAGAGATAATTGATGGACAGATTAAAAGGATGCCTGAGAGACTTCAGGCTGTACTGGATGCAGATGGAGGCCATACAAAATGGTAAAATGTTTTTTACCATCTATTTTGTAATTGAGTTGTTAAGATTTTTTTTTTTAAATTTTCAAGTTTTAATTTTGTTTATTTTCCCCCCTTCCCTGTTGTTTCCTCACTTGTTTCCACTCGGTCTCTTGTGCCAAGACACCTCCGCTCTTTCCATGTTTCCCTTATTTCCACCCTTCAGCCATCCCCTACCTGCTGGAATTATCGGACATTTCACTGTATTCTTACTAGTGCAGTAGCAAGCTTTGAATTAGGTGCCATTCTGATGGCAGCCATCTAAATGGCAATGTTTTCTTGGACCCCAATTAGAATCAAAACAATCTTCTGAAGACATAATTACAGAAACCGGTATGAGAGAGAGAAAACCTTCCATTTCATGGTGTTCGCAGGAGATGTGGTGATGAAATTCACTTTACCAACTATTCTTGGATGCCAAGTTTTTCTGCCCTCGCTGAGGATGCCGTCTCGTTGAACCCTCACTTGGTTTAGTCTACGGAGGTGGAGCCCCTAAGTTTTCGATATTTGGCTAGCAGGGGATATCAAGTCAGCAGAGATAGGTAGCCTAAACAGAATATTGTGGAGTTGAGGATACAGGAATAAAGATGAAGACTATGTGCAAATTTTTTCCATCAATTTTCATTCATGAAAATGTCAATTCTGAATGCCCAAAACATGAAATCCTTCCATCTCACCCGTGACCAGAGACGGGACTGCCAGCTTTTGCGTTCAATCGGTTGGAAATACGCTCAAATTCAGGAAAAGACAGGATATTCCTGACACCAAGTTCAGTACGCTTGCACCTCTCCAGCTACCCCTTCTAAAAGACCAAGTCGTCCTCCTATTCTCACCCAAGCTCAAATCGAGGAGCTTATCGAGTATGTGTGCATGTCTTCCCTTAATTGTCATCTGTTCTTTCAACAACTTGCTACCGAGTTGGAATTTGGAGTTGGCAAGAAGGCTATTCACGCAGCATTGATTAAGGAGGGGTTTTATTGACGCCTAGCAATGAGAAAGCCTCCTATTACGGAACGGAATCGGGCGATAAGGTTACAGTGGGCTTTGGACCATGTAACTTGGACGATGGAACCGTGGTATGAGATTTTATGGACGGATGAAACCTGGATAACAGGTGGAAGACATACGTGAACGTGGGTTACGAGACGTGTTGGTGAGGAGTGGAACCCAATATGTATTGTGGAGAAACATCTTAGAAAGAAGGGGTGGATGTTTTGGGGCTGTTTCCATGGGGATACACAGGGACCTGGGATCTTTTGGGAGAAGGACTGGGGGACGATAAATTTGGAAAGTTATCGTGCACACACTGTTCCTGTAAGTCATGGATACATGGAATTGTGTCATCGTGATGGTATTTCATTAAAACTCATGCAAAATGGAGCACCCGGCCATTCGGCAGCAGATACAGCCACTGATCTTTGTGAACATGGAATTCACGTTATTTACTGGCCTCCGTTCTCTCCAGATTTAAACCCAATTGAACGGGTATGGCACATAATGAAAAATTATCTTCAAGATAATTTTCCAGAGATTATGAGTTATGATAGACTACGGAAGGCAGTAAAGCAAGCTTGGGATCAGGTTGGACAACATGAATTTAGGGAACTGGTAGGAAGTATGCCTGCAAGATGCCAGGCAGTTATCGATGCAAACGGGCTTTTTACACAATATTAGATATATATTGTACTTAGTTTTGAATCTCAAAATCATTGACAGGCTCTGGGTCAGGTATCTCCAAGATCTTGTTGTACCAAGACCGATCTCAACCTACTATACCCCATTTGACAACTTTACCCCCGGCTTGCTCAACCCCCCCTGCTAGCCAAATATCGAAAACTTAGGGGCTCCACCTCCGTATCCCTTGCAGCATTTGTTTCCGCGAGCTTGTTTAATTTAATGCAGGCAATCCTCACCCACCACACCTTGCTTAAACGTTACCTCATTCCTCTCCACACTCCACCGCGTCCCACCTTTCAGTTCTCAAATCGCAGCCCCACTAACCTCACAGAATAAAATGTTCAAATCCCTACTGAGAACCCATCTTCCCTTCTCCTTCCTCTGCCGCTCCCGGTCATTCCCTCCTCCCCTCCCACGCACACTAACGACGACTGCCCGACCAATAGGCACATTCACCGACCGTCGTCCCGACCGCCCACTCCCCGGTTCTTACCCCCTCCCCCCTCCTCCCCACCAACCGTCCACTAACGCCCCTTCCAATTCTCAGACACCACCAAAACCCCCACTCTAGCACTCCTCACAATCCCGCTCTTTACTAGCCTACTCCTACTCGCTACTATCGGCATTTTCAATTACCAAAAGTCTTCCTCGAGCGTGGTTTCGTCGACTCTGTACGCGCTGCGCGTGCACCCCGTCGCTCGCGAATCTCTGGGGGAGGACATCTCGTTCAAGAGTAGGATGCCATGGATTCAGGGCACGATGAGTCAGTTACGCGGGGATATTGACATTGCTTATAGCGTCAAGGGGACGAGGGGTGAGGGGGTCATGCGCTTTCGGAGCGTGAGAAGGGGGAGAATGAGACCCGTGAGTTTTTCTCCACTTTGCTGTCCCATCTGCTTTGGTAAGGTGTTGGTGGTTGCTCTTGGATTCAGGCCTAATTTTGGGGACCTTTAGTATGAGACCTTGGATTGGAGTTTAGTGCTGAGGGATGGGCACAAGATTGTCTTGTTGGATGATTCTACGGTGGATCCGTATCCACAGGCTGCTGCTACCGCTGCGTGAGTGATGGGTACATCATCTGGACGGGCCATACATGAATTGATGGAAGCTCGCAAGGTATTCGACTTAAGATCTATGTACATACGAAAATTAAGCTAGTGGAAGATGGCATAATACCATACAAAAATGTGGCTTTTTGTGGATGAATGAGTGTGTATAAGGAGTAACAAGAAATGAAAAGAACCGTAAATGCACTTTCCATCTCCCTTAGGGATACAAATGACCAAAAGAAAACAACGCGGCGAGTCAACACCCTCAACAAAGGAAGCAGAGAAACAAAAACACATTCCAGTTTTACATGTCTATCGTCTCCTCAAACTTCAACACCCCCTCTTTACTCAAAACGCCGTCGACGCATGATACAATTGATAGAGAGGGATCATTTGCGGTGTGTGCTACTAGCACTAGGCCAGCGACCTTGACGCTCTGCGCAAGAGCAGGCACCATTTCCTATATTTATGAGTGACAATCCATGTCTATGAAAAGCAAGATCACCTACCATAAGCCTAGACGAGCATATTATACCCATCAGATTATTACTAGACGCAAATCTAACCGCCTCCTTCAATGAGGTTCGACCTCTAGTGCAAGATGCTGTCCCTTGAAGGTCATCATGCGGTTCCTTTCCAAGATCATTGCAGTAGAACACCGGGTCTGCATAACAGTCAGCAGAAGTAATATTAATTTATGCGTAGTGAACCCCATACAGTTCGGCTGCTTCCAATTCAGGGCCGTGCACACATTGGAATTAAACGACGAAAAAACGATGGACCGAGTGAGATCTGGTGATGCTAGCTTCAGAGTCCTGGCGTGATCGAAAACCACGGTCAACACCGCGTCAACAGAAGAATTGGCATTCATGGCTCCACCAAGCCCAAGCTGTCGCTTTTCTGCACAAGTCGGGTATATGATGTTGAGATCAAGATGTACATCAACTGGTAACAACGATAACACCCTCTGGAGCGTCAGGAACGAGTATGCCAGAAGGAAATGTAATTCTGCCAAGCTTTGAATATTGGGCAAACGCTGTTGGGCTTCCTCACTTCCCGCTTGGGCACCTATCTTCTGGAATTGGGCGTGAGTGACACTACAAACGGGGACTTCAAGCCCACTAAATGGAATACTCCATGAAGGGTATACAACAGGTACTCCGTCGCTGGTGAGCTGGATGCAGAGTCTGACATATTCTCCAGCTAACGACGACCCAGTGATAAGTGCGTTTGGATGTGAATCAAACTGATTTGTCGCCTTCCAGTACGTCGCAAAGTGGGTAATCTCCAGAGGGACACCCTGGAACGGGTTGATAATTTGGAAGTTGAATGAAATCTGTCCGATGGCTCTAAGTCTTGAGTCAAAGAGCGGTAGCACGCAGTGCCCAGAGCTCCGGGAGCTAAAGGTATTAGGCAAAGCCACCGTGCGCGCGATGACCTTGGATCCAAATGTAGGATAAATATCAAAGTCAATGGTAAACATATCTAATGTATCAATCTGGAAAGAAACAATCTTTGCATCTTCATTTAGAGGAAGAAGTATATTTCGAGGAATAAGGTCGGATGATTTCGACGATATGGTGAGCCTTGCAGCGGGGTGTTTGCCCTCGTGATAGAATGAAATTGGCTTGCTATCTGTTTCGTCGAACGCCAGCTGAACAAATGTCTTATTCTCCAGGAAATTATGCCCATATCTTCGGAGGGGAAGTATAGGAGGGGGAAGAGAAAGATCCGGAATTCCATCAGAATCGATAGTCATCTGCGTTCCAGATACTGTCGAAGCAATAGACGCCGGCGACGGTCTCATTGGAGCAGCAGTCCCTAACCCTCCAAGTGCCCCCCCAGCAGCAGAAAGAAGCTGCATGCACTCTAGATGACCTTCCCAGGCTGCATAATACATTGCTGATAACCCCTTCTCGTCAATTAAATCCGCTCGAGCTCCACTCTCCAACAACGCTTTCAAGCATTCAACATGTCCCTCGCTCGCAGCATGGAAAACAGCAGCCCACTGGAATAGCTTATCCAATTCGTTTGGGTTTGCCCCATATTGCTTTAATGTCACCAGAAGCTGTACAGACTTGCCGGACCGTGCAACTAGGTGCTGTGGATATAGTCCTTCCGCATCGGGTAGGATTCGAGCCTTGTGCTGTAACAATATCTCCGAAATCTCGCAATACCCATGTTGACATGCCAAATTCAGCGGAATATAATCCTTCTCATCTCGGGGGTCTACCCTAGCATTGCAATCGATCAATTGACGAACAACCTCCTGCTGGTTATGCGTTATGGCGTGTATCAGAGGTGTGAAGTTGTCATGATCCACAGCATCAATCGTCAGAGGCTGGACATTAACCAGCAGCTGAACCATCTCAACATGGCCGTGCATGGCCGCATAATGGAGAGGAATCCGCCCGTAGACATCCACACGACTAGGATCAACACCACGTTTTAGCAGCTCACTAAGCACTGATAACCTCTTTGCGTTTGCCGCTTCATGCAAACAATTCCTCTCGTTTATCTCGTCCTCATGATGGAAATTCACCATCCCCGAATCCATCAACACCCCCAAAGACTCCTCAGACCCTTCTGCTATTGCAGCAAGAAACGTTCGTGTTACAGCTTGTTGTGGGTTTTCTGATGATTTTAACCTGTTGATCCATTCCTTCAAGGCGGTTGAATTTTCGGAAAACACCGCCTTCAAAAGTTCTGTGTCATCATCCCCTCCACCAGAACCAAGGAGTGCGCCATCCGTCGATTGCTCGCTGTCTTTACTATCAAAAGTAATATTCTCTCCTTCCGCCCAAGCCTCCAGTTCCAATAAACTCGTCGTTGCCTGGTCAGAAAGCTCAGTAATAACATCTCTGTTAAAACAAGGTTGAACCTCGACAGCTCTGGAGAGATATAACTCCTTCGTCCGTGACTAGAACGCAAACAAATAAGCGTGGTTACTAAAGTGACACCTTAGCCTCTAAACCGAGGCTGCGTACCTTTGACGATTTATCCCACTGAAAACACCATTAGCAAAAACGAACGATAGCACATAGCGGAGGTCCTCAAACCTTCTTCAAAATCTTTGAAAATGCGGTGGCATTGACCTCAACGAACTGTTGGAGCTTATTTAGGTCGTTTTCAAATTGCTGGAACCCCTCCTGCAAGGTGATATAAGTCGCGGAAATCTTCGAAGTAGTCTGACTCCTCGATTGCATAATCTTCTTCTTATCCGTCAGGGTCTTGAGCCGTAATTTCAACTATCCCCACCACCACCAAATATAAGTTCTCGCCGAAGCATCTAAACTACAGATTCTAAAGGGCAAACCTCTTCCTCCTTCTGCAAGTAAAAGGTATTGACCTTCTCCAGCTCTCGTTCCTATGCCCATTAGCTTTTTCCTGGAAAATCTCGGGAGGAATTGAGCAAACTAACAAGCCTAAAGAAGAAAGTAGCCCTGTTCGCCTGAAGCGCTGCCTGCGGGTCACCGAAGGACGGGCCACTAGGGCTCTGGGAAGGTACCGGAGGTGCAGGAGGTTTCACTCCGACCCCTAGATGCTTGATAAGCTGTATATACACTCAATCAGTACCAAGCTTTGTACTACCACCACGAAAGACACAACGACGACCACAACCACAACAATCAGGGGGGTAATGATAATCTAGGGGGCCGGTTAAGAGCGAGGAAGACCAGGGCACCCTCAAAAAAGGAGCACTTTTCCACTCGACGATACCTTCTTGAGAGCTTTGTAGTTGACAAAGCTAGCAGCATATTCGGGTATGTCCAATTGCCGCTTGGCCAAAGTCTTTCCGAACTTCCTATAAAGAGGGAACGAGGCAGCAGTTTGTCAGCCGGATTTGCACGTACATCCCCTCCACCCTTACTCTCACCATCCTCTCACAAACGATAATAAGGGAAAGGAAAGGTTTCCCATACATGCTGCTATTCCACTGTTGCAGATGATGCGGCTCCGGAGATGGTGGGGCAACTTATTAGAGGCCACCGTCACGTGAATGGGTTGAACTATCCTCAAATTAATTTTATCTCCAAAGGAGCAAGAAATTGTAAGGGAGGGAAGGGGAACAGCAAGTCTCTAGCGTGAGGTAGTGTAGCAGAAAAGCAGTAGGGAAACAAAAAAAAGAAGATTTAAAGAATTGGAAGGGGAAATAGAGAAGGTTTTCTAAAAGGAAGGTTTTTCTGGGGGGGGTATCTACTTGGGAAATCTTCCTCCTTCAATCTCACTATTTCACCGAAATTTTAACAGCCATTTCCTTAGCGGAGTAACGATATTTTGGAAATCCCGCTCTCTTGCCCCTTCCCCCCCCGCCCCCTCTACCCACGGGATATCTCGTTTGTTGTCGGGAGACGCGGGACAACGAAATGCGAGTCAACCATCGTGTACCAGATGGCAAGCCAATGAACGGTTGCTAGGGAGGAACGTGGGTTGTGGGAAAATCAATGTTCGGTTATGAGATGCTGCCCATCAACCTCACTCAATCAGTCAGTTCAGTCAATCCAGGGCTTGATCCAGGCATACAGATCCAGGCAGGAAGGTTAGTTGATTATACCCGGATGAAGAGTGCTTTTTCACACAACCCCCAGACCCTGTGTGGCGGTCGAGAGCGGGAAGGATCCGTTGGCTTCAGTGCATGACAGAGCTTCACACCGCAACCTCGATATTCATACGTTACCGGGCCGTCATTGGGCAAATAAATTGCTGGGTATGGGAATGTCGTGCACTACGCTTTGTCCATGATTGAGTCCTCATGTCTCTTTTATTCTGAGGCTCAAAATCATCTCGTCTGGTGCTTCGACCAGAATAGACAATCGAAACAGAGCCTCATGCGTGACTCTACGCATTGACACACTTGACAAGAGCATACCCTACCCAGCGAACTATAAGTTAAGCGGAGTTGGACCGATTCATCGTTCAAATAATACCCGATTAGTAACATGACCTAACTTATCACGCCACCGTAACAATTGTTCTTCTATCCAATGTGCAAAGAAAAAACCACAGTACTGACTGTAACTCATGCGAGCACCAGTGGAAGGAGGAGCATGATGTTTTTCTTTTCTTTTTGTTAAATCATCGTCGCATTGTTTTTAGATACAAGGACGCCAAATTAAGGAAATTCCTAAACTATGTCTTAAACAAAACCCCGAAAGAACATAAAGATGGATGCCTATTTCATACTATTATCATGGTCCGCATAACGACTTGCTATCATGTACTCGTAGTTTTCTGCCCAGTACCACCACCTCTTACAAGTTCATTTTGCCAAACAAGTACGAGTACTCTAGGATACGGCAGGTCAAACGTACTCAAGGTGCAAATAAGAATTGCGGTGCAACCAAAACTCTTAGTCCAACACCTAAGGGTATGGCCGGGTAAATACATCCCACCTAAGCGAACAGCGTACTTAAGTAAACTTGCCTAGACACCTGCCAAGTGAGGCCACAGTAGTATTATTTATGAAGTCAAAAAAGGTGATCTCGAAAAAATAAATATATCAGCAGATAGCCAAGCTGCCAGAGAAAATTTCTATTATATTGGCTAAGAAAGCGAAATTGTTGGTGTGTGAAACTGAGAATTCCATGCTTTGCAGGGTAACTAACCGTGCCAAGGTTCCCACCACTCCGAATGACGCTACGCGACCTTCAAAGTAGGTGGCATTCTCCTGGAGTGCCTCACAGTTCAATGATAGTAACAGCTCAATGATACTATCATCAGCCAACCTCTACCCTTTGCCTCTTTCTTAACTTCTCCACATCTCCATGTCGCAATGTCTAGTAAAAAATATGTCGATGAGGAGGTTGGAATCCAAGAAGCTATTACTGAAATTGGAGATAAGGATGCACCCACTATGGTGACATTCGCTCAGCAGTTTGATATACCTGAATAGTGACTATGTGAGCAGTAGAAGGGACATCAATCTCGACATCAAAGAGAGTCACTAAACCAAAAGCTTTCTTGTGATCAGGAACTAGCCCTCTGCTAGTTTCAGAATAGGCTAGATGAGATTGGTTTGCCATCAAGATGCCGGCATATTAGTTCTTATGTAAACTCGATACTCGCATGTGCCCATGACAAGCCAGCTGTAGCTCCACCTACAGTCAGTTGGATGTAGACCAGTTGCTTCCTTAAAAGATACGCGTAGTATCAGATTTGCAAGCAGAAGACAATCAATGTAGAGAGAAAGCGGTCTCACGATCCAAGAGGCTGTGTGATTTGTTAGTACAATATCAAAAAATCAAGAATGAGAAGGGGATTCTTGACTCTAATACCTACAATTTCGAAGAGACTGATTTAGAATAGGGATTGAGTGTGACCAGTGGGCGGTTACACAGGACTTACAGTGGCCTCTCTTTATTACAAGTTCAAGTATGAGAGAGCTGGTTACAGTAATTTAATTTGTTAGTAGTAATGGTACAGTCTTGCCCCCAATGTTAGTAGTACTAAGAGTATACCATATAGAGGACTAGTATACAAAAAGCAATATTCCAGACTTCTTTCTTGTTGGAGTATCGGATACTGGATACTCTAACGATAAGACTGTATGGGAGTGGATCTACCACTTTGAGTGGTTTTCAGCTTCACGTCAAGTGGGAGCCTTGAGACTCCTTAATCATGATGGGCATAACTTCCACTGCACTTGCGAATTTATCACTTTTTGTGTTAATCACAAAGTTGTTTTCTTTTACCTTCCCCCGCATTGCACACATCTTTTACAGCCACTTGATATGGTAGTCTTTTAACTGTATAAATATTACCATAAGGAGGCTTTGGATAGTGCTACTAGGACAGGATTCACAGAGTTTAACAAAATCAAATTCTTCAACACAATCAAGTCTATTTGAATCCAAATATTTAAACCTACAACTATTATCTCTGCCTTTAAGAAAACTGGTCTTATACTATTCAATCCAGCAATAGTTCTTAGCAAGCTACCTCAAATTGTCATAGTCAATTCCCCACTCACACAAATCCCACCCCCACAAATACCATGCCTGGAAACCACATCCCTCCTTCTACAGCTTGAAGATCGTTGTCTTCTATTCACACTAAAGACTATGTGGTCTCTTAAGCACCAAGCGGACTCACTTTATGCTGAGATTGAATTCTTTTCACCTTCCGTTAGTAATACTTTTCAGAAATATTTGAAAGGAAGCTTATCTCAAGCGTAGAGTGGAGTACTTGCTTTAGAAGAGCTTCAAACCACCAAAGCAGCAGAACTAGTATGTGCTGCACAGTAGAGACATTCACAGTGATCCCTGCAAAAGAATGGTGTACTTTACGCTGGTGAAGCTTAAGAGATAATTTGTCTGAAAGCAGAGTACAAGACAGAGAAGAAGCTTTGGAAGGCTCAGCAGATTTTGGTGAATGCACAGAAGTCAGCAGAGAATAAGAGTAAAAACCGTGGAAAGAAATTTGCAAACAGATGCGCAAGGCAGTAAAGAGAGAAGTAAGCTATAAAAGCTTCAAGGTATTTGTAGTCGTGAAATTGGATCTTTTATTTGTAGTAGCTAAGAAATCTATTATTGAGCTGTTACTATTGTTGAACTGTGAGGCACTCCAGGGGAGTGCCACCTACTTTGAAGGTCGTGTAGTATCATTCAGAGTGGTGGGAATATTGGTATAGTTAAACTTGCCCAGATATGTAAAGTGAGGCCATGCAACTACCTCCTCATCAATAACAACCTTCCTCTTTCCTACTATCACACTACCAACAGTAACAGTCAACATGCTTGAAGGGGCTTACTTATTAGGATATGAGCAGAATGCTCAAGGCACAAATTCTACCTGGTTTCTACAAGTTGGAGCTACATGAGCAGTTTGTAGAAAGAAGTAAGATTGTTGGTTGAGAGATATTAGTGCTGTACCTGAAAAGTGATTTTCGGTTTTCTCTTTAACCATCAAAGATGATTCAAACATAGGGTCAAGCGATGGGACATTCCATCAATGGAGGTAAATACTCGTGCCATGGTTGTAGCTGAACACCTACAACCCCCTAAAGCTCACTTGTACAGTCGTGTCTGGAAAGCTTTTGTAACCTCGCATGACAACTACACAACTACAACCCTAACCATAAAACTTTCAAAAAAATTGTAATGAATTCAATTAAAGAAAACATGATAGTATTGCTAGTAGACAATAAAAAAACATTATTACCATTTTGTATGACCTCCATTTGTATCCAGTACAGCTTGCATTCTCTCAGGCATCCTATCTATCCATCCATCAAACCTCTCTTAGAGAATTAAATCCCACTCTTCCTTTGCTGCCTTAAACAATTAAGCTCTAATATGAGGCCTTCTTTCCAGTCTGGAGAATCGCTTGATAAGAGGTCTTTTGAGTAGTGCCCATGTATTCTCAATAGAATCGAGATCTGGTGAGTTGGGTTGTCAAGGGAGTTTTTTGTAACTCCAGTCTGCTTTCAATTTTCAATTTTCCTCACCACCATGCCAGGAAGCATTATCTGCCCCAAGGTAGATATTGTCAGAAGGTCTATCCAGACTCTCTCTATAAGGGATAAGGTAAAGCTGGTGGATCTCAGTTGCATATTGGTGAAAGTTTAAGCCAAGTCTTTCTCTTTTGCTGGTTCCTTCCTCCTTTCTCCTCTTTCTCATAAGAATTAACTCAGTCTTTCCTCCCTTCATCATTGCAGCATATACTCCAATACTAGTCCTTCTAGACTTAAAGAAAGGGTTTAAGTTTTTTTCTTCCAGCTCTTTACTAGGTCTAACTCTGATCTTTCTGCTTGTTGGATTTGAATCATAAACAATAGTGGCTTCATCCACAAAAACAACCCAATTCCATACCTCTTTCTAGTTCCTCCTTCTCCTAGCAAACTCTCCTCTTTTCTCCTTTTACTCTTTTCTCTAAAAGGGCCTTTTCCTAGGTATCAGAAGCTTAAAATCAGCTTCTGATAGGATCCTATGAATAGTGGTTTTACCAAGATCAATATTCGCTTTTTTGGTAATATTGTGTAACATTAAATGAGGCTTGGCATTGATAACTAACTCAACTATCTTTCTCTTTATGTCGGTAATCTTGGTTGGCCTTCCACCTCTTTTTGCATCATGAGTGTTTCCACCGTGAGATTTAGCTCTTTTGACTACAGACTGAACAGTTGACTTGGATACACCTAAAAACTTAGAAATTTTGTCATATCACCGGCA
>NW_003298755.1:600084-607373 GCF_000151645.1 Tuber melanosporum
AGATCCAACTTAATCTAATCTTTCCAATGTGTCGGTATTCGGCGCGATCAGGGTTGAATGGGTGATAAAAGAAATGTTGCGGGGTTGCACCTCAGGGGTACGAAAACTTTCCGGATATGACTATTCACTTCTGGGGACACTCTACTGAGTACCTGATAGCTCAACACTACTTGACAGCTCAATCCAATTTTTGTAACACAATACAAATTTGTGACTTAAAAGTACCTTGAGCCATACTCTCACTTTATAGCTACATTTTACATTGAGGTTCAATACAACCTTACTGCTTAATAGATGCTATATTTTATTATCTAATAGGTACCTCATATTCACAAGTTGTTACAGTAATGTTTAGAGTTTGTTTATTGCACTCCAAAGTATGAAGTATTATAAGAGATATTTTAATACATATTTTAACATCATAATAGGCCTCTACCTGTTGACTGGTGAGTAAAATTAATGATAGTAGTAGCATGACTGACAGTAATAGATAAAAGACTATTGATAGATAGAATCCGACTATATCTTATGGTAATGTTCTGTTATTTTATACAATAAACTTTCTACAATTTTCAGTTTGACGTTGCTATTACTGAGAAACATCCAATATTTCTCACCTCACAAACTTCCATCTGTCTACTAGTTCCAGTGTTTATCAAGGCACCATATTTGACATTCAGGAAATCCCTCTTAACATTTCATACCTCCTGTAGTCTCTAATTCCAGGATATCTGACAAATCTTAATTTCAGCAAACGCTCCTCTAGGAAAATATAGCGTGAAGATAAGGTTAAAAAAAAGAGATAAAGAGCAGAGAAAAGATGAAAGGAAGAGAAGAGGTCATACAACCCCTATTTGTATGAAAGTGTAAAGTAGTTTTGAGGAGGATTCAGAGAGATAACAAGGTCATGAGGGCAGTGAATAAATATCAGCACCATGACTATTAAACCCCTCAAGGAAAATAGCTCACCAACATGTCAGTCGAGTTTAACAACTGGTAAATCGAGAAAAACAGCAGTGATGCAAGCATCAATACCTGATGAATCAGGCAAAGTGTCAATTCTATCAAGATAAATTGGGTAAAAATAGATCTAAAACTACTTTGAATGCATTTCTAGATGAAGCATATTATATCGAGGGGAAGACTGATACTAATATCTTAGTGAAGGGTTACGACCATTGTGCTAAATTGACAGAAAATGAGTATAATGAGACTCCACAGAGTACTATTACAGTTAGCTAAACCTATACCCATACTAGTATCAAGAGACTACCATTGTAGTAATAGTGGTAGACAAGAGTCTACTGAGTGGAGGTATGGTTGGTTAGGTATTTCAGTTGAATATACAATGCCATACTAAGAAGTATATAGGCACTAGTAAGGAGTAGTGGTTACCCTACTGGGTAGGATAATGCAAGTAGTCAATTTGGGAGTTACCCTAAATTGCTCAACGATGGGTTCGAGTAGAGTTACGCTACAGAGTAGGATAACTCTGGATGCTATTACCTACTTTCGGACATAAGTTACAATGCCTGGTGCTATGGATTATCCTGCTATGGAGCCAAGTTACCCTACCTTGAAAGTAACTTATTACTCAGAACTTTGGGGGAAAGTTACTAGCTTGTTCGTTACATGAAACGACATTGAGTATTTGAATCACAAGTTGTACGGAGCACTCCTGCACAACCGGTTGAGCTCTAAACAAGAGGTAACTTCGAGGCGTGGTGGCTAACACCCCCCTCTGACCCTGTTGTATGTCTCTAGTATCATAGACTATAGCCTGGAGAGTTGCTCTAAGCCTAGTAAAGGTCTTCATATGCAGATACTCTTGTAACACTACATATGCTCATACCATCTATCAGAGTGGAGGCGGTCTGCAGGATACTTGAGTGGATAGAGGTGAATCTGAAGAATTGTCACCTAGTGGTTTCATGGAAAATTGACCAGAACTAATAGGGTAATACTACTTCAAGCTTAGAGGTAATATGTGAGGTTACTGGAGGCCAGTAGGAGAGGTAACTGAAGTCTATTGCCCCAAAAGTGTAATAGTATTAGAGAATAAGCAAAGACTCTAAGACAATAGTCTGAGGTCATGATAAGAGCTACTTCTAGGAGGGCTGACTGTAGGTATTGGTTACAGTCACTCAGCAGAAGTGTTCGTGATCTGAGATAGTGTTTAATTGCAGTGGTGCCACATAGTGGGGCAGTGCCTGTGGGGTTATCAACGGACATGCACACGCATGAGTTCAAGTTCACAATTAACAACAACTGGCACCTCTCAACATTCAACAGTCAATTAACCTGCCATAAATTAAACTAGCTAATATTTTATATAACCTTCTCTTGCTTCTAAAACTGCAGCTATCCTATCAGGCATTAATTTGCACAACTTCTCAAAAAACTCCTCCGGAATTGTCTCCCAAACCAATGGTAATCCATGTACAAGTCTTCTCCTAACAGTCTTTTTTCTTCCTGGAGTATCTGCAATGCTTGGATACTTCTGGTGCAATCGCCTTTTAAGCTTAACCCATATATGCTCAATAGGATTTAAATCATGGGAATAAGGGGGGTGGTCCACAACCTCAATACTATTTCTCTCCAACCAATCCATAACACTATATGCCTTGTGAACAGGAGCATTATCTTGCTGAAAAAGAACATCTTCAAGTTGTATACCACAGGAAATCATTTGATGAATAACAGGAAAAAGGTATCTTCTCAAAAGTCTAACATACTTGGTCTTATTAATAGTTTGAGTAATAGGAACTAATGGACCTTTTCTTTTACCCCAAAAGCACTCCCAAACCATAAGCGAGATTCCCTTATCCTTCTCCTTTGGGTGTACACAATCAGCCAACCACTTCTCTGCAGGTTCTCTAAATACCCATTATTGCTTTGAATTCTTGGATTTCTCCACACTGCACTTATCACTCCAAATCACCCTTTCAAAATCCTCAGCTGTCCAGTCCCTATGAGCTGTAGCCCATCTCAATCTCTTATCCATATAATCAGGCTTTAGCCTAGGTCTTGACTTGGCTATTCATTTTTTAATATTTGCTTCTCTGAGTACCCAGTCTACTATGTAGGCAAATTTAGTAGGCAATCATATCTAGTTACTCTGGGTAGCACAAAGAGTTACCAGTATCAAGAGAAACACCGGGTGCACGGTGATCCCTGAAGACACATCTGGTCATTTTCTGGTTGGGCTTGACTGCCTGTATAATTGTGCGACACTGTTGACCACTCAAAATGGGGGTGCGACTGGGGCGAGGGAGATTTTCAAGAGATTGGTATTCACATGCCCAGACAAGAAAGCTCTTAACTGTTGTCCATAGGCATCTAATAATTTGAGCCACCAAGGCCATGTTCTGAAGGCAGTAGAAAAAGGTGATTATCATGCCCTTCTGTGCAAGGATCATTTCTCTCCAGGTGGTTTTAGGTTGGGGTCTTTTTTTTGTGGTATCCTTTGTATTTCCAGAACTCTTAACCATTGGTAAAAAAGGTAGAGGAAATTAATAACTTAATTAATTAGGTAAAGGAGGCTTCAGTGGTTGTAGATTTATGAATGGTCATGATCAACTTTACACTTCATTGAAAGGTGGCATTTTGGTGAGGCAGCTTAGTCATCTGAGACTAATTTCATGAATACTTCTGCCGAGTGACTGTATTAGTAGTGAACCTCTGAAGGGGTCTATCTGGAGAGCTACATGGCTATTATCCAGAATGATATAGAATAGAGTAGAACTGAATAGATGTTCTGGGGCTGCAGATGCATATAGTAGACTAAGTATATATGGGTAGAGAGTTCCATAGTTGGTATCACATCCACTAGGACATTGCAGTTCACCACTGACATGTTCACTATATGAAGAACCTTTGCTGCAGCAGTTGTATTGTAAATGCAGTGGCTAAAACACTTCTATCAGGTAGATGTTAGTAAACCACAGAGCAATTTAGTTTGCTATGGAGAATCTTTGGTCCAAGCTGTGTAGGTTGGCTAGGCAGTCCAAGGGAGTTGGGAGCTTGGAAAAGCAGAGTAGTAATGAGAATCAACTGGCAGTATATGAAATCTAGTTAAGTATATGTGAGTTATCCTCTGTTCTGGCAATCAATGACCTCTCGAGATTAGGACTTAATTAAGTAAAGCTGTGACTTAATGATATTAAGTTTTACTGTTTGTTTCTTCAAACTCTACTGTTGAGACTTTGACATTTATTATATTTATTCACTTTTGCAGAAGAATACATTTCAGTGCGGTGGGAACCTCATAATCCAGCTTCCCAGAGAGAGCCCCAGTTATAATGAGTCTGAGCAGAGAAGAGCTGCTCTGATTAAACTTCCTCAAATTGAAGAAATGATAAGACTATAGATTTATCAATGTGAAGGAAAAGGTATTAGTATATCCTATAAGTTGTACAAGTTTATTATACCTGAGATTTTACAGTAGTGCCTTTAGTATGGTTGTAGTGTCAACCTAGTTGAATAGGCTTTAGGGATTATGCTTACAGAGGACCTTATTTGAGTTAAAGTAAAGAGGTTTTGTGTGATTGAAAGTATTACAGAAACAGAGAGCCCAAAATGGAGCCATATGTGGATTGCTAAGTTCAAGCAATGTACTGGACTATGACAGAGACAATTTTATGGCGAGTCAAATTCAGTTAAGCTGGCTGAGCATAATGATTGAATTGATGAGATTAATGCTGCCTGTGGTGTTTACTCTGAGAATGACTACTACAATTTTGATGAAATAGGATTGTTCTATTGAATGCTAGTTTCAATTGGTCTTACGATACAGGAAGCTCATGGAAGTGAAAAAGATAAGATAAGGTTTACTGATGACTTCTACCTCAATTCAAGTGGTACTGACAAGTGAGAACCTCTAATTATTGGCCATGCCCACCACCCATGCTGCTTTGGAAAGTGGACTGCCAGCCATCTAGGTTATAATTTCTGTTATAAAAATAAAAAGGCTTAGATGACATGACCAATTTGGTTAGACTGGCATCAGAAGTTTGATAAGGAGATAGAAAGGTAAAACTGTGAGGTTATTCTACTGGTTGACAATTGTACATCGTATCTAGAGCCTGAATTTTATTTCAAAACCACTCAACTTGAGTTTCTTCCTCCTAGTACTACAGCCTAGCTGCAACCTCTTGATGCTAGTATAATACAAACATTTAAAGCCTATTACTGCCACCTGTTTCAGCAATTGGTAATTCTTAGGGATGAAGAAAATGTCTCTACAAATCCTTTCAAAATCTCACAGCTTGAGGCTATAGAGATGGCCTGAATTGCTTGGAGTCTTATTACTTCATCTATGATTGAGAATTGATAGAAAGATGTTGGACTCACTGGTATGTTTGGATCAGATGTGCTGGTGGAAAGTCATAGTGATTTTTTTCCTACTATTGGCTCAAGTGCAGACCTTTACTAACAGCGATAAGAGATTCTTCTACAGTATCCTAACTAGTTGTTTCTTGCTTCTAATTGTCAAGAAGAAGTATGTTAATTCAATTTAGTACAAATAAATCTTCCCTTCCCTTATATTTTGTTTAGGTAGAGCAACTTGCCTGCTCTCTCAAGCACTATCCTAGAACCCTAGAGGTACATGATCCTAAGTTAATTTATAGTTTTCTCAATCAAGAATCTGAAAAGCAAGTCACAGGTGAGTTAACTGATAAGGAAATCATTGTTATAGTTTCTAATGAGAGAACTAGGAACATTGCAATAGGGATTCAAAATCAAGGAAGAGCAGAGAAGAATAAATCTGATGAGAAGGCGAGAATTTCTAAATTGGTAATGTCTAATCAGGAGGCATTAAAGGTAACTCAGGGACTGATTCAGAAGCTACTGGAGAAGGAAGAAGTTGATAGGGCAGTTTTAAGGACTATTGAACCATTATAGATGTTGCAGTGGACCTGGAGAGTTCAAAGACTTCAGGAAACCACTATCCAAAGCAGTCTTTTATCATACTTTACAGTAGAAAATAGTCTTTAGTTTTGCCTATCTTGGTACGCTCTGTTTTTTAAATATACTCTCTACTCAGTTCTTTGTAAATTATGTCCAAGTTCTACGCAAATCTTTCTGTTCTCTTTACTATCATGGAATATCACTTGATTTAACTAGTTATGTTAAATTTTTTCCTCTGCCAAGACACCCCTCCTGTTCCCATCCTCTCCTTATTTTCAGCCTTTTGCCACTCTCTACCTGCTAGAATTATCGGTAGTTTCACTGTAGTAGTAAACTAGAGTCAACAGAGTAGAAGTACTGTTAGTTAGGTACCTCAGTCGGACATGCTATGTTACACTAAGGAGTACATAGGTACTAGTTAGGTGTGGTGGTTACCCTAATGGGTAGGGTAACCTACATAGTCAATTTGGGAGTTGTTCTGAAATGCTTGACAGTAAGTTTGGGTAGAGTTACCCTCTCTGCAGACTACAGTTACCCTGCCTTGTACCATGGGTCACTCTGCTATAGAGCTAAGTTAGCCTACCATGAAAGTAACTTGTTAGGCAGGACCTCAGGGGAAGTTACTTGATTGTTAGTTACCAGAAACTACATCAGGTATTCAAATCTCAGGTGGTGCTGATCACTTGCGCACAACCAGTTAAGTTCTGAAAAAGGTATAACTTGCAGGTATAGTGGCTAATACCCTCCTCCAATCTGGCTACAAGTCCCTAGCATCACAGGCGATAGCCCCGACATTTGTTGTAAGTCTAGTGAAAGTTTACAACTGCAGAAGCTGCTGTAACACCATATGTAAGCAGGCTGTCCAGCTAATGGGAGGTTGTCCACAGTAAGCTTGAAGGAAAGAGGAGAACCTGATGATTGACTACTTAATAGTTTTGTGCAAAATAGATTAGAACTGATGAAGTAATATTACATTGAAGTTAGTAGTAGTTTATGTGAATATTGGAGACTAGTAGACAAGGTAACCAAAGTCTGTTACCCCAAAAGTGTATTAGTATTGAAGAATCATTATAATTTCTAAGAAACTAGTTTGCGGTCATAATAAGACCTACTTTAAGGGGAGTTGACTGTAGGTAGTACCCATTTATAGTCAATCTTTAAAGAAGTCTATCATGGGAGCTGCTTGGCTATTATCTGGAATGATATGGAATAGAGTTGAACCAGATAGAGGTTCAGACACTGTGGATGCACATAGCAGATTCATTGTATATGAATCCACTGTTACATTATTGGTATAGCATCTGCTTAGGTATTTCAGCTTACTACTACCATGTCTGCGATGAACGACGTGCCACGGTAGAGCAACTGTTGACCTTTAG
>NW_003298755.1:607523-609630 GCF_000151645.1 Tuber melanosporum
TAACACAATTCGCCGTTGCCATGGGTTTATGTTGATTAATATCCTGAGGTTGCATTAGAGATGCACTAGCTAAAACACTTCCATCAGGTTAATGATAGAAAACAATAAAGTAGTCTAGTTTGCTATAGAGGATTTTTGATCTCACCAGCAGAGGTTGGCTAGACAGCCCAGGAGAGTTGAGTACTTGTGATTGCAGAGTAGTGATAAGGAGTAACTAGTAGTATATGCAGTCTATTTAAGTATATATGAGTTCTCCTCTGCTGTGGTAATCAACTACCTCTCGAGATCAGGACTTAATTGAGTAAAAGCGGTAGCTTGAGTAAAAGCTGTAGCTTAATGATATTAGGTTTTACCTTTTTATTTCTTCAAATTCTACTACTGAGATGTTGAAACCTTATTATAATTTTTCTCAGAAGAATTCAGTTCAGAGAGGGTACAACCTTGGAATCTATCTTCTAAGACAGCTCTCATTACAGTTGATTATTAAGTGAAGACCTTGCTTAACTCTTCCTACTGTTGAGAATTGTTGGTATTAACTATCTTGAAATGACATTGATTGAGTATGAATTACTAGTCAGGTATTAGAAGCATTGGGTAGAAATTACTATGTCAAACTAAGCTGGTCACTTAAATCACGCTGTAGCTGTTACATACTACTGGTGACTGAGATATCATGTATTTGCAGAAGGTTATGGCCTTGGTTGGGAACCTATCAACCTTGTTCTTAACAATACCAATATTGATCTTCCTGATAATTGTTAGAACATTTTTGTCTAAGGCCTTATGATCTGATTTAAATTATTCACCCAGCAGAAGATGGAGATTCTTGTAGCGCTAGAAAGGCAAGAGTAAGGTTGTAGTTTTGTGGATTTTCCTAGGGAAGTCATAGAACCCTATATTCTTTTTGAGGTTATAAAGCGAATGAAAGAGGCTCAAAAACAGATACAATACTGAAATGAGAAAGGCAGACTAGGTTTAGAATAGAAATGGCTATAGTGGCTGTGGAGTGGATGCTTTCACAAGAAGAGATGTTTATACAGCAGATTAATAACAGCTAAGCCCTAACTAAATAGATATTGGTATTAGAAGAGGTTGCCCATAGCGGGAACTAGATTGATTAAGATGATGAGACGATCATAACTATGGCACCTCCTGTAATGTGTTCGCAAGATGCTAATCATGTTATCGGCAAATGGTATGATAGTTGGCAGGTTGCCTGCTCTACCAGTGAGGAGGTGAGAGCTGAGAACTAAAGAAGGCTTCGAGGGTATACTGAGAAACAAAAAGGTAACCATTTAACCAAGTATATTGGGATACTGTCTGTCGGAGTCTGCCTTTTCCATGGTGGAAATGGGTGGTCTTTAAATACACAAATCTGTTCATGTCTAGCATGAACGAAACTAATCAAAGGTATCAAGTAATACACTTCAGTAAAACAAATCAAGTAACAAATTGATACTTAAAACAAAACATAAAACAAAACCAAGTATCAAATGATACTTAAAACAAACCAAGTATCAAAGTAATACTTATAACAACTCAACTATCAAAGTGATACTTAAAACAAATCAAGGATTAAAGCGATACTTAAAACAAACCAAGTATCAAAGCGATACTTGAAACAAAACATAAAACATAACCAATAGCCAAGTACCCATACCGGTTACATTCTCCAAAACAAAACCACTGTTTAAACAAAACCTAATAATTATCAAAAGTGGAGTCTGAGAGACTGAAGGCTTCAGTTTCTCCTATAAGTCATTCATCATAAGAGTTATACTAGCAACAAGAAGCAATCTTGAGAAAACAATGAGACTCAAAGAAATGCAGATCATAGTAGTTACAAATACCAGATTCATGCTGTACGTTTATCCAAGTATAATTGCAATCAGGGCAGTAGTCTTTCCTCAGGATATTGAAGTAGTTTTCAAGTTAGATAACATTGCATTTTAACAACAGTTCAACAAGCTGCTGTCCCAGTCTCACATTGAGTTCCACATAGAGAGACATTGTTATGGTATTCAAATGGTGAATTGTGATTAGATGAGGTTGTCAAGGACTTTTTCTATAACCTGGTTTTCCTTATTACTGTTTTTGAATTCTGACT